>NC_056446.1:21209611-21509611 GCF_018296145.1 Oncorhynchus tshawytscha
GTTTTACTGCAATTATGTTACTTGTTTTGCTTGTTTACTGTGTAAATTGTTCAAAGTCATTGCGCATAGAGTTGCGCAGTTTGTTTAACTTTGAAATCAATGTTTTTTGTTTGGAATACATTTTAAAGCGAAAAAAATGTGAGTCTCAGCATCATTCCGTTGCCATGGAATTGCCCGTAAACTTCCCTGTATTGAAATCCTGATCATCACTCATCATTGATTGATCAGTATTGGTCATTGATACTTGCACATGTGTTTGCCGGATCAATGTGGCCAGTCCTGCTGTCCAGCGTATGTCTCTTATGCCGAGTCTCTTACTCTCCCGTACTGTCTGTTACAATATCAGAAACACACACACACACCAACCACATCATGTCTCACCCACTCCCATCCAATGCAGATTTAGCTACGCGATGCCCATCTCCATTGACAAGTGATGATTGTCTGTCTAACTCTCCAATTGTACGACGTACCCATCCACGTTGATACATCTACATTTACCACTGATCCAGCCCAGAGCGGGAGTCATCCATGCTGAATACGTGTAGATGTTAACCCGTCGTGTCCATGGCTGTAGATTTATCTGCGCGATGGGCCACAGTGCTACTGCCTGGATCTGCTGAGAATGACTCGTGTTTTAACCCCTGGGTTGGCCATCAGTATTGATTAGAGTGGACTTAACCTGGGTTTAATCCGTGCTTGGCCCGTCACTATCGATTGGGAGGAGCTTCAAGTGGGTTTAACAACCCCTCCTCCCTCTCTTTCTACACGCTTTCATTATTGCTCTTCTTCCGTTACTCATCCGAGAAGAGGAGAAGAGGAGTGGAGGAGAGGGGCTAAAAGTACAGAAGCAGATGTGACACACACAAACATACACAAACACACACAAACACACACACAAACACACACACAAACACACACAAACACACATCCCTCCAGGATATGACACTGTGTAACACTGCTCCTTCTGTAAAACTGTTAAATATGACTACACGTACAGCTCCTCTACCCTGGGTTTGTTCAGGACATTAGACAGCATTTCAGATGGTCATATGCTACATTCTATGGATCAATCCGTGTGTGTGTGTGTGTGTGTGTGTGTGTGTGTGTGTGTGTGTGTGTGTGTGTGTGTGTGTGTGTGTGTGTGTGTGTGTGTGTGTGTGTGTGTGTGTGTGTACGGCTGTGTGTGAATCTGCACCATGCTGATGTTCGTGCTGTATCTGTGTGATTGGCAGTATAAGTGTGCGTGTGCTGCATATATGTGCACTGCATGTGCGTGGTGTATGTGGTGTGTGTGTACCATACCACGTAGTGTAGGAGACGGAGAGTGTGCTTGGCGTTTCTCCTCCATTCGTCCTTCCAGAGGCAGATCAGGCGGAGGGGAAATAAATTGGAGAAAGAGAATAAATCAATGCTAAACTGAGCGCCAGCGAGACCTCCTAACCCTGACTCACATACAGGCGCACATACACACACATTCACACACACACAGGCACACTGTGTCCAGTGAGAAGGAGGGAAGACGAGAGGGAGAGAGAACAAGGGAGGGAGGGAGGGAGGGAGGGAGGGAGGGAGGGAGGGAGGGAGGGAGGGAGGGAGGGAGGGAGGGAGGGAGGGAGGGAGGGGGAGGGAGGGGAGGGAGGGAGGGAGGGAGGGAGGGAGGGAGGGAGGGAGGGAGGGAGGGAGGGAGGGAGGGAGGGAGGGAGGGAGGGAGGGAGGGAGGGAGGGAGAGAGAGAGAGAAAAAGAGAGAGAAAAAGAGAGAGAAAAAGAGAGAGAGAAAAAGAGAGAGAGAGAAAGAGAGAGAGAGAAAGAGAGAGAGAGACCTCACTACACTGACTCAAGCATACTGCACTATAGGGGGAACAATATGACCAAGACTGGGTGTATTTGCACTTGGATAGAGAAGGCTCAAAAACGCACACACACACACTGCACATGCACTCATCATATCCTGTCCAGAAAACAGAGTATAGAGTATTAAATAGCCCCCCCCCCCCAAAAACAATCTTACAATCTCAAACATTATGCTATTACACATTTGTTTTCTCAATGGGAATATGATTACGAAGCGTAAGCTTGTGTAAGTGTAGGCTGGAGCGTACACGTTTTCAAAGGAGAGCTATGGTGATATGAGTGGGGGGTTGAGGTATAGAGATTGAGGTTGAGGTTGGGGCATAGGAGCAAGGCTCTTCAGTGTTTTCCATTTTCCTGCAGTCCTCCAAACCCTCCTCTTCTCTCCTGAGTGAGAGCTGATCTAATGCCGAGTGCCACATGTGTTGGAGACAGGGAGCTTTGAAGAGAAACCTACTGGGGGAGCAGTGTGTGTGTGTGTGTGTGTGTGTGTGTGTGTGTGTGTGTGTGTGTGTGTGTGTGTGTGTGTGTGTGTGTGTGTGTGTGTGTTTCTCTTGCTCTATCTGAAGGGTTGTTTGGGGTATTCTGCACAGGTCGAGATGGGGGAGGTGGGTTCTTGGGGTCTTGCATTCAGATGTAATTAGTTGACACAAAGGCCTGGTTAAAGCTGGAATCCTCAGAGCTAGTCTCTCTTTGATTGTGTGGGCCAGCTGTGGAGGAATGGCCATTATCTCTCTGAGTCCGGCAGCATAAAGGAACCCCCCAGCCTCACTCACCCCTGCTTTAGGGTTCCCACAGGGGGAGGGCCATGCTGTGGTCACCCCGGTATACACACACACACAATTGCGTGCCGAGTGTGTTTCTGTAATATAAATATCATAAAGCGGAAGCTCACTGCACATGGGGACACTTAGCCCATTATAGTTGGAGAAATTGAATCTTTACAGCATGCAGGCCATATAATTACTGTTAATTTAACGCTCAGATTCTCTGTCATTAACTCTCAGTGTTTTGAATAGAGAGTTGACTGAGGCTCCTGAAACAGAGACACAGAGCCTATCTAACCGGCTTGTGTTGACAGTTGCTCCAGTCCTTTGACTGAATTAACACAGAGTCTTGTCCTTCCTAAGAACAGGACTCACATCATTTATGCGTTATTAAGTCTTGTAATTGGGCGGCCAGTAGTTTGCATATTACACCATTAGGGTAATATGTTTTGCTTCTCTCTGCACACGACTGTTGGAGGCCCCGGTGGCACGTTCGGTAATTCTCGGAATTACAACCTAATCATCACAAATGTTCTTTCAATCCTGGTGATTCAGTATAGGATAGACTGATCCCTAGACCTGCTACTATATTTGATTCTTTATCCATTGATTTATCTACTTTTATTTAATTTATTTTATTTTACCTTTATTTAACCAGGCAAGTCAGTTAAGAACAAATTCTTATTTTCAAAGACGGCCTAGGAACAATGGGTTAACTGCCTGTTCAGGGGCAGAACGACAGATTTGTACCTTGTCAGCTCGGGGGT
Source organism: Oncorhynchus tshawytscha (assembly GCF_018296145.1). Lineage (NCBI taxonomy): Eukaryota > Metazoa > Chordata > Actinopteri > Salmoniformes > Salmonidae > Oncorhynchus > Oncorhynchus tshawytscha. The sequence continues at coordinate 21,212,998 of NC_056446.1, forward strand.
TTGAACTTGCAACCTTCCGGTTACTAGTCCAACGCTCTAAACACTAAGCTACCCTACTATACATATATGGAAAAGTGCACGACTTTGAACCAATTATTTAAGCTATGGTAAATAAGTAACTTAATCTAAAAAAGTATCCTAAAGTTGCATTCCGTAAACTTTACACATGCAAATAGCCCTGTCAATGATACATCTGTAATAGGCATATCAACGAGGGAATACAATTCCTTAAGAATGTTTTTATAGTAGGCATATCAATGAGGGAATACAATTCCTTAAGAATGTTTTTATAGTAGGCATATCAATGAGGGAATACAATTCCTTAAGAATGTTTTTATAGTAGGCATATCAATGAGGGAATACAATTCCTTAAGAATGTTTTTATAGTAGGCATATCAATGAGGGAATACAATTCCTTAAGAATGTTTTTATAGTAGGCATATCAGGTTTCTTGCGCCATCTTCCTGATTCCCCTCTGGTTCTTTTTTCTTGGAGGTTGAAAACGTTGAGCAAAATAGGCCTAATAATATCTAACATCCCTCCAAAGAATTGGTTTTGGGTGGAAAGTAACTTCTAAGCTATTTCACATTTTGAAGTCCCCACCTCATAAACAATGGTAGGCTTAATTTCAATATTTGCTGTTTTAATTTTTTATTTTTATTAACCTTTATTTAACTAGGCTAGTCAGTTAAGAACAAATTCTCATTTACAATGATGGCCTACCGGGGAACAGTAAGTTAACTGCCTTGTTCAGAATGACAGATTTGGACCTTTTCAGCTCTGGGATTCGATCCAGCAACCTTTTGGTTACTGGCCCAACGCTCTAGGCTACCTGTCGCCCCTGTTATTGATATAGATGGCACATATAGCCAACAGATAGAGTTTATTGCAAGTGTCCCATAATATGGTACGTTATTATGCTTCTCTCTCATGTTATGAATACAAACTATATGTACTATTAGTCCTACCATCACAAAGCAAATCCATCCTGTGTTCTAGACCAGTGGTTCTCAAACTGTGGGGTGGCACGAGGAGTCGGCACGGGGCTCGTTTTTTAAATTTAAGGTACTCAGTCCGGCTTTAAGCTTAGTCTTGAAAGTTGTAATAGTAGAATGCACAAGGTGCAATTTCGAAATTGGGTAGTTCATTATCAGTTCCTCTTGTCATGTCAGTCATTGGATACCTAAGAGAGCTTGTCCAGATCAACTAGTCCATGTCAGATAAGTTTTTTTATTTATGTTTTTTAGCCCATAATGTTGTATTTGTTTTGTCACTGAAATATCCCATGAATACACATTAGACATGACACAATGTATAGAATTGAAAGAAAATAAGCTATAAACGAGATGTTCCCCAATGCTGGAAGGGGAGGCCCAAGTGAAAAAGTTTGGGAACCCCTGTATAGACCCCGTTGTGTTCATGAAAACTATGGAGCACAGGTGTTTGCCTTTCATTCTTTGTAATTATTCGTTTTCATCTTATTGAACTAATAGGCTACTGTGTATGTGGTGTGCAGCCTATTGGTAGGCCTACTTTGAAATGTATTCCCACCACAAAACACCCGCGTGCCAATGTGGGCGCATGAATTCCGAGGTTTACCAAACAGGCACGGAAGATAGGGACACCGTGGGCGAGCGAGTGGGTTAGAGAGGCTATTCATTCACCCCTCGCTCCTTGGCCCCGATGTGCCCTTTTCGCTTGCCTCCTTTTATTTGTCCCGTCGGCAGAGCGAGCCGCTCGAATGGGTCCTTTGGAATGGAACGAAAAGAAGAGGCGAATGCAGCTGTGACGTGGGCGTTGTTGTTCCATTCACTGCGCTCGCTATGGCAACGGGGCAGAGGCCAGGGAAAAATGCGCCCCTTCTCTTTGGACAGCGTCGCGAGGAGAGAGGCAGCTGGAGGGGCCGTGACAGTTAATATCCCACTGCTCCGAGCGCAAGCCACCATAAATATACACAAAACAATGGTTTTCTCAAAATGTAACCCTATAAAGACATTTTTTTGTATTCATTTCAAGGTCAAAAGATTATGGCCTGGTGAATATGAATATATTTAAACAAAAAATAATAAACATTCGCACAAATGACATAGGCCTAAGCCATGGCTCTAATGCATGTATGCATTGTATGCATCGAGTTTGTGGATGTTTCTCATAAATAGATCAATACTATTCAGAATAAATGACCTCAATCGAATAAATGTTTATTGACTCGTTTTTTCCACTGAAATAGGCCTAAGAGGCTATCCACTCTTTCTCAGTCAACACCAGCTTTTCACTCTGCTCTGTTAGTCTGCAGCGGGACTGCCAGTATTGTTGGGGAGAGTGATAGGGGCTTCTATAGAATCTCCCGTGACCAATGAGCGTGGTGCTGTCAGGGGTAACAACATCTGTCAACTGTTCTTGGCCAATAAAGAGCTGAGCGAGGCGGACCTCAGGTGTGCGCCTCTACGTCCCCTTGGCACCGCGCCCGGGAGATCGAGAGCGAAACCTAGCTAGCTGCCCGGTGGCGGAAAATAGTAACTGTCAAAGGCAGCTCCTTTAACGACAGAGCTATCACTCCGGCTCCGAGAGTTATGGCGACCGCAGCGTCCAACCACTACAGTGTCCTGACTACCGCCAGCAGCGCGCCGCGGCAGCACTCGGAGTCCGGGAGCATGCAGCAGGCAGCGGTGTACAGGGACGCGCACACCCTGCTCCAGAACGACTACACGCTACCGGGCAGCGGTCATCCGCTTAGCCACGCTCACCAGTGGATCACGGCTCTGTCGCACGGGGACGGGGCTCCGTGGCCGTCGAGTCTCCTCGGAGAGCAGGACGTGAAGCCCATTCTGCAAAGCGACCGAGAGGAGCTGCAGAATTCCGCTAGTCTACAGCAACAGCAGCAGCGACACCCTCACCTAGCGCACCAGGCACATCACGACGCCAGGGCATGGCGAACAAGCACGGCCTCTACGCACATTCCCGGTATGGCTACATCTGATGGCCAGAGCCTGGTGTACTCCCAGTCTGGGTTCGGCCTGGGAGGACCAGAGCAGATGCACCACCACTCTCTGCAGGAGGAAGACCACCACAGCCACAGCCCACATTTGAGCGAGCATGGAGGCGGGGTACAGTCGTCCCTCTCTCACCACCAGCAAGGGGGACACCCGGAGAACTCGGACGAGGACACGCCGACCTCGGACGACCTGGAGCAGTTTGCCAAGCAGTTCAAGCAGCGGCGCATCAAACTGGGCTTTACCCAAGCTGACGTGGGGCTGGCGCTGGGGACCCTTTATGGAAATGTATTTTCTCAAACCACTATCTGCAGATTCGAGGCGCTTCAACTGAGCTTCAAAAACATGTGTAAACTCAAACCACTGCTTAACAAATGGCTGGAGGAGGCGGATTCCACCTCGGGGAGCCCCACCAGCCTGGATAAGATCGCGGCGCAGGGGAGGAAGAGGAAAAAGAGGACCTCCATCGAGGTGGGCATAAAGGGGGCTTTGGAGAGCCATTTTCTCAAAAGTCCCAAACCAGGCGGCGCGGAGATCACCTCCATAGCGGACAGCCTGCAGCTGGAGAAGGAGGTGGTGAGGGTTTGGTTTTGTAACAGGCGGCAGAAGGAGAAGAGGATGACGCCCATTGGAGGACAGTTACCGGGAACGGAGGACATGTATGGGGACACACCACCTCACCACGGCGCTCAAACCCCGGTACAATGACCTTAAACCCGTTATAACACATGGACCCCTAAAGGATATGAATGCCCCCCTGTGTTTTTCTGTGCCGGACCAGTTAGCATTGGACCGTAGCCAGCCCAGTGCTAATGTTGGACCTATATGGAACACAGTGGGGATACCGAGTGTTAGAACTCGAGCACTACACCCCAGACACACAGAAATCGAGAGCTATGGGGAGTTTTCATGCAGTGGAGATGTGACACGCAATTTCTGGCTACATGGACCGTGGTTGGTGTGTGCTAACCAAAAAAGGTTCAATATCATTGACATCAAATCGATTTTATAGTCAAGGCGCCAATATGTCGTAATGTGTAAAAATAAAGGCAGTATAGGCTGTGTGCACGAACCTACCCGCGGGAAACAGGCATAGAAGTCGCAGCCGACAGTCGGTAAATAAACGCCATCTTTCCCTAATAACAAAAGCAACAGGGGTTTAACACGGTCGAAGCTCAATACACCTGCTGCACCATTAAATAAAAGCCAATACTATCACCAGCATATTATTATTAGGCCTATTGTTATTATCATGGTAGGTATTATTGTAATAAACATTATTAGTCATGTTTCTATGACAAAGGCAAAGCATAGGCCTATAGGCAATAGGCTAATGTTTATTTACATAGAACAGGGTCATAACGTATGCCTGCATGGACACATGGGGACATGGAATATATTGACATGTATTTTGAGATATATTGAATCAAGTTCATTTCAATTCAACATGTCATGATTAGTTTCAGTTTAACTAACTATATTTGAATTGCAGTTTGTTAATTACCATACAATAGTAAACACAGCATATCCTGTACTGTAGACAACATTACCAAGGCACAATATGTCAGTTATAGTCTATAATGTGGTCAGATTGTATCCCAATAATAAATAAATAAATATCCCCAAAATTAAAGTATCCATAATTTTTAATATATTATAAAATAGGCCTACATAATAATAATAATAATAATAATAATATTACAGTAATAATAATTGTGTCTTGTGTATACCTTGCGAGACACACACCATGTATGAGGTCAAAATGAATTTAATTTTCTCTTGACATCTCATGTCGTGTCCATCATGTGTACATTTCTGCGCGCCTGTTTACAGTAGCCTATGTCTTGTGTTTGGATATTTATTTGTGTTTCCAAAATCCTGTGATCAGAAAGACCGAGAGACTGTAAGGACCATACCATATCACTGAAGCCTGCCCTCTGCCTTCGTTTCGTAAGAAGATAATAACGGAATATATCTGTACCAGCTCTGTCTTCAGTGGCGCCAATTAATCTAGACAATGATTAATTCACCAAGAAGAATTGTTCGTGGGATGTAACTTACATTTGTTTTTGTATCGCTTTGTATGTTTGTTTGTTGAATTTTCTCTTGTCAGACCAGTGCCAAAGCACAAACACGTACGTGCACGTGCTCTTGTGCCGCTCAACTCGTGATATACATGTGACAGCATGCAGGGTTGGGGTCAACTTTGGCAATTCCTGGATTCAAAATTGGTTCATTATTTCAAGAATTTCGATTTAAAATTGAATGGAATCAGGAGGAGGCTGATTCCGAATTTGAAATGGAATGACAGGAAATATAATTAAATGAATGGGAAATTCTCCACACACTGACATAAATTAGATCATTTGTATAGCTAATATTTGTGAACCAAATTGGTTTGAATAGCATTACATATTTTCGTTATTTACCTCAAGGTATAGGCACAAAATCAACTTATATTATGTAGACTAAGGCACTTCAGTGAGATAATGTGACAAATAGCTATCAATATCACTTAAACTCACCTGGCCTAGTGGCACTGATATACAAAACAACTATTTCACTCATCATTGCATGGAAAATGTAGCCTATAGGCTTAGCCTATTTATTGACACCTGACTCATCTAACGCCTATACATATGAATTGTAAGCCTAATTGAAAAGGCTCCCTGGGAAAATTCAAATTGATTAGGCCTGCACATTCAATACATTTAAAAATAGCTGAAATTAAATTTGTTTGAATTGTTTTTCTTGTCATTCAAATGTAAATGTCAATTATTATTTTTCTTAACCATTCAAATTCAAACTCAAAATGCTGTATTGGATTTGAGTTTATCTAAGCATTCTGAATTGACCCCAACCCTATGACTGATCAAATGAATGGGGAAAAGAAATCAATAATTGCACAATTTCTATATTATGTTTTTTTGTCATTAAAATGTATTTGTTTTTTTTTATAATCCTTTTGTATTCTTCTCATATTCTTTTAGCTTGACGAATGGATCCCTACTGTCACGCACAAAGCTGTACCAATAGTCTTGGCCGCGCGAGCCTGCGTTACAATTATGGATTTTATAAATCTGTCTAGGTTGCACAAAATGTCCTTGAGCGGTTTCCGATAACTGTATATTATCACTGATTTGCACACATTGTCTTGTGAAAATAAATCGTGTCATTACAGAAGTAGCCAGTTAATAACATGTAGGCCTATACTAAGAATAACATTGTTTTTTTAACGTAATTTCTGTCTCCACAATTCCAGTCACCGTTTTTCTCATGTTGCACAGATGTAGGCCTATACATTAAACAATTGCGACAATTATAAAAACAATTCGATTTTCGACGTAATATTGGTCTTTATGTATAATTAGATTATTAAAATATTTTTTTTAAATATCCAAATAGCTTACCTGAAATGTTATTATATTTCAGAAAAACAATATGCTATTACATAATGTAGACAAAGGAACCAAACGTTTGTGACCAGTGCTCAACAGACGGTCGGATAGCCTACACACATGTTAGAACGTAAACTACTATTATTCTCACATTCAGCCGATAAAAATGGCATACTCGACAACCAATACATTAATGCGTTATTGAATGCTGTAGTTGGTAAGGTGTCACTTTCTGTAACTTTTACTTTCAAGAAGACTTGCCTAAGTCAAATAAAGGTAAAATAAATACAGACTACTACATTTTGGGGGAAAAGTATAAATAAATTATAAGTGACTATATAGAAGTTTACTCTGACCGTCGGTGGGATTTCCCCAGTAACATTTTAATATTTGAGCTTATACATTAAATATCATTCCACATTTTGAGAAGGCTATATGGTCAGCTTATGCACATATTATTATTTTGTGGTGTGATGTAGGCTAGTTATTAGTTGTAAAGGAGTTTTTCTCGTCGAAAACATTCCTGATTCCTTGACTGCTTTAGGGTGTCCTATCCTTTTACAGTCAATGGTCCTGCTTCCTCTGAGCAAAACACAAGTGGGGTGCTGCTCTGTCACCCTCTCAAGCAGTCTTACAGTGCCATCTAGTGGACTGTACTGTGTGCAGCTCTAGGTTGGGGTTCTAGGTAGCTGCTTTTTTTTAAATCACTGAGCATGTCCATCTCTGTGAGAGATGATCTCACCTTCTGACTCGCCCCTCTTTTTATTTCCTTGTAAAAGTCTGGAGTTCTGCAGTTGAGAGAAAGAGAAAGAGAGAGAGAGAGCATGCCCTCATAGGATAAGAATATATATATTTTTTTTATTTTTTTTATTTAACTAGGCAAGTCAGTTAAGAACAAATTATTATTTACAATGACGGCCTACTCTGGCCAAACCCTGATGACACTGGGCCAATTGTGCGCCTCCCTATGGGACTCCCAATCACGGCTGGATGTGATACAGCCTGGAATCGAACCGGGTACTATAGTGACGCCTCTAGTACTGAGATACAGTGCCTTAGACTGCTGCACCACTCAGGAACCCAATATCCTACATATTGGCAATAGGAAATGTATGTCCACACATAGCACAATAAATTAACAAATATACAGTTTTTCAAATGTGAAGGATATGGTTCTACTGTTTGTAAGCATGCGTTCACGAGAGAGAGAGAGAGAGAGAGAGAGAGAGAGAGAGAGAGAGAGAAAAGAGAAGTGTGCTTGTGTTTGTGTGTGTTTAAAGGAGAGAGACAGAGAGGGAAATAAAAAAATATAGAGAAAAGAGCATGGGAGTGTGAATGTATTTGTGGGAGAGCAGGAAAATGAAAGAGAGAGAGAGTGTGTGTGTGTGTGTGTATAAACCCATCTCTCTGGAGGAGCCTGCTGCCTGGATTCTGCATATCAGCAGGCGACCATCTGCCCTGCTCCAGGCCCTCACGCTCCTACAGGCATCCTCTGCATTATTCATATCACACACACACACACACACACACACACACACACACACACACACACACACACACACACACACACACACACACACACACACACACACACACACACACACACACGTTCCGCTCCTCCAGCACACTCATACACAGAAGCACGTCCGTCCCCCCCACACACACATATCATTCTCCTAGGCACGTGCCACACACGCACACACTTGCACACATCACAAACACACTTACACACTCTCAGAGTCCTCTGCCGCTGGCTCCAGCACTGTAGTATGCCATCTAACTCACCAGGGCTTTATAGTAATAGGGGTTCTGCCCCAATGCCATTGTCTGAACTGGATTTCCCATTCCAAAAGTGAGGCGGGACATGAGAGTACCCACCATCTATGTGGAGAGACCCTCAATGGATTTCAACACAATATGGCTACAGACTGAAAATGAGCCCAAATCCTCCAAATCTTATTTTCCAGCGCTTATTCTTTGGCTTTCTTTTTTTGTTTGTCTGTCTCTCTGTCTATTTTCCATTATCCCCTGCTCTGTCTTTCCATTATCCCCTGCTCCGTCTTTCCATTATCCCCTGCTCCGTCTTTACATTATCCCCTGCTCTGTCTTTACCCTCTCTCTTGCACCCGCCATCCCTCACACACACAAACAAAAGGGCAAAGAGGCTAATCCTCTCTTATTGTTCGGTTGGCTTAGTATTGTCTTAGCACACTGAGAGGGACAGAGACAGATGTGTGTGTGGATGATAGCACACATTGATAGACTCAAAGTATAAAACTGTAAGTGATGATAAGATATGTCTACGGGACCTATGGAGTTGTACGATGTTGATCCCTAGATGCTGATTGAGAGATACAGAGAGCGAGAGAGAGAGATTGAGAGAGAGAGATTGACAGAGAGACAGAGAGAGAAAGAGAGAGACAGAGACACAGAGAGAGAGAGAGACAGAGAGAGACAGAGAGAGAGACAGAGAGAGAGATTGACAGAGAAAGACAGAGATACAGAGACAGAGAGAGAGATTGACAGATAGAGAGAGAGAGAGAGAGACAGATACAGAGAGAGACAGATACAGAGAGAGACAGATACAGAGAGACAGATAGACAAAGACAGAAATACAGACAGAGAGAGATAGAGAGAGAGACTGACAGAGAGACAGAGAGAGAGACTGACAGAGAGACAGAGAGAGAGAGATTGACAGAGAAAGACAGAGATACAGAGATACAGAGACAGAGAGAGAGATTGACAGAGAGAGATTGACAGAGAGACAGAGAGAGAGAGAGAGATTGACAGAGAGAGAGAGAGAGACAGATACAGAGAGACAGATAGACAACGACAGAAATACAGAGACAGAGAGAGATTAGAGAGCGAGATACAGAGAGATTGGCAGAGATACAGAGACAGAGAGACAGAGATAACGAAAGTCAGACAGTCCGGTACGATAGACACTCAGGGAGAGTAAGCAATCCTATATATGATGTCACACAGAGGTAAAACACAATAAAAACAAAAACAGGGTCAAATTATCACAGCTATTTATGAAATATTATGAATAACAGATTTTCACACAGCCATCCACCTCTAGTTATCATACGCTCATAGGAAGTTCTTATCTATTATGTTACAGACTTTTCATTGTAGCTCATGTGCATGTTTTGTTTTTATTTCTTGCTCATCTATTACATTACCCAGTATACAGTCTGAGTCCACAAGGGTTTCAGCTAATGATCTATATATACACACTAGAATAGTAAAATACACAAGATGACTGTGTTGACACCACCGTGCCTTCATCTTGGCACTCCCCCACCGTTTGTAAAAAATATTTTGGGAGCTAGAAATGCATTTCTTAATGTCATTCGTTTTTGCCACATCTATTCGATTACAGGCACCTTAATGCATACTTTTACATTAGATCATGTGAGCTAAACATAAAAATGTTAGATAAAAAAATACATAAAACATATTCCTTAAATTCTCATTTGTAGAGATTACTAATGTTACTGTCCCCACTACAACATCAAAATACTTAAATACATGCAATTCCTGTGGAGGACTGCTTCGACTGGGGAGTACCAATATGGCCGACCAGTGTCTTTAAAGCCTCTCAATGGCCAATACATAGCATCAGCAATTCAGGGTTGATATACATCATTGGTTTAAGCACACAACACAGACTGACTATGTAATAGATGGTTGGGTTGTTTAGCAACAAAACCGATGAGGGCACAACTCTGGGGCAAAACAACTGTCAACTCCAAAGGATTATTGACAACATGTAAACTATATTTAGTCTCCAAATGTTTCTTGAAAACATACATTTGCACAAGAAGCACTTGTTGTCTATCAAATATTTTGTTACAATTGTTGGTTAGCTACTTAGCTAAATTTAGCCATATTAGCTTAGATGTGACATAAGTCAAAACACCTCAAAACAAGACATGGTATCAAGAACAAGATACAACTATCTGAAACAATCTGCCTAAGATTGCCCACATGGCAGCTTCTTGTCATTGTTGCTACAGTAGGTATCTGACCATTCAGAATCAGGCAACCTGTCTATATGGCTCTTGTGATCTAATAGTACAGATCTCGTCAAGGAAGTGACACAATAGGGCTGAACTCTAACCCCTTTCCTTGACTATCTAGAATGGAGAAGGACAAAGTTGCCCATAGACACTGTCAAGGATCCTAGATCTATGCCTATGGGCAACTTCTACCTTAAGAGTTATCTTTAGGGGCCTTCTGAGTGGCGCAGTGGTCTAAGGCACTGCATCGCAGTGTTGTGGTGTCACCAAAGCCTGGGGTTCGATCCCATACGGGGGAGTCCCATACGGGGGCACAGTGTCGTCCGGGTTAGACTGGGGGGCCTTACTTGACTCATTGCGCTCTATTGACTCCTTGTGGTGGGCTGAGCACCTGCAAGGTGATTTTGGTGTTTCCTTCGACTCATTGGGGCAGCTGGTTAAGCGAGCAGGTGTTAAGAAGTGCGGCCTGGCAGGTCATGTTTCAGAGGATGCAAGACTCGACCTTCGCCTGTCCTGAGCCCGTTGGGGAGTTGCAGCGATGAGACAAGTTTGGAATCATGAAATTGGGGAGAAAAAGTTGGTAAAAATGTTGTTGTTTTTTAAAAGAGGACAGTTGAAAAAAATTTTTTTTTACTGCATTATTTGAGCTTAAAATGTACATTGAGGGGAATTTTGCAAGGGAAAATATTTGTTTAGGGAATTTTCAAAATACTTTCAATATTGTTAATTTCCATGTCGACTATGTCTGGAAATGCCCTTTTCCAGAGCAAATTATTACAATTTCAAACATTCAAAAAAAAAGTGGTTAAAATAAAGATGGCAATAATGGATATTAACTGAAAAATGATCTTATGTAGTTTCTTTCAATAGCCCTCTGTGACTTTAAATAATATTTGTCTGGGATTCCTAAAACGGTGAACTGTGATTCCTAAAAGATGTGTACGGAGATGTGGTGTACTCAGTCAGATTTGTCTAAAATCCTAAATGAATCAGGAATGAGCAGGGTCAGCGATACCCTTAAGGACCCCTTATTCATGTCCTCATTACATGTAGTGCAACAGGACCACTCATAGTCTGTAAAGTTCTCTACAAACAATATTGTTAACTCTGTTAAAGTGTTGAAATATCTTATAGAATAGTTGTTTTTATTGGGCATTTTCAAATAAATTATTTTACAAATGTTTGTATTGAGCTTTTATATCTAAAGACAAAAATGTGTCTGTTTTGAGTATCTGTTCTCAACTCAGTCAATGCTTTGTCAACTCCGTCATTGATGGAGTCAATATGATTATTTTATCTGGAAGAATATTTGTATCATTGATCTGCAACATATGCTAAAACAATGTGCTGTGCTGGACCTAAGGGATACTATTTGCTTTAGAAATGTTGTTTTATGTTCTAAATCTAGAAAAACATGCCAAAATGCTAATGAAATTAGCCAAGCATTTAATAGTGCTATAAAACAAAACAGTTTGGAGGTTGGTATTACATATTTGAATAATCTAATGTTAGAATTAAACAATCAAGGCCGTTAAACACTAAAAAGATAGGAGGACCAAGGCACTTTTCATATAATTCATTAAAATACCGTTATTTGTATGGCATGTTTAATGGAAACAAAGATTCAAAACTTCAAAGATACGATAATACAATGTCCTCTTTTGAACAGCTTTTTCCAATCAACCCTGATTTGCGGAGGGAGTGGTAACAGAATTCATTGGACAACACCCAGTATGCAATCCTATACACATTAAAAAGATCACCTAGTGTACTATAAATTAGATGGCTCATATTCAAGGTTAGAACCACTTTTCTAGGGGTTCTGATGCTTCTAGCCTTAATTTGCATTTTGATTGGACTTTTTAATGTGTATAGTATTGCTTACTAGTTGTTGTCCAATGAATTATGTAACCACTCCCTTTTCAAATCAGGGTTGATTGGAAAATGCTGTTCAAAAAAGGACATTGTATTATCGTATCTTTGTACTCGCTGACGAACGGCTATGCAGCCGAAACGCGTCAGAGTTTTTAATCTTTGTTTCCATTGAACATGCCATACAAATGAAGGCATTTTAAATAATTATATGAAGAGTGCCTTGGTCCTCCTTTCTTTTTGATGACCAATTTACCCATTTTACCAAAGAGCATCTTCTGTCTACAAAAATGTACTATTGTGTACCTTAGCAGCGCTTCCCTTCCTTTTTTTCCTACAAATTAAAACACTTTTCGGACAATAGTTGTAAAAATGAAATGCCTTTTATGATGTCTGACAGAGTTGACATACACTGATCATACAAAACGTTAAGAACCCCTGCTCTTTCCATGATACAGACTGACTCGTGCATCAATCTAAGTCACATTATCAAAAAAATCCCCATCAAAATCTGTCAGTTTAAGATAGAGATATCAGGTTTCCTGCCTGGGCTACATCTCAATCAACCACATCTGCCTGTCGGCCTTACGCACCTGCAACTGAAGGTGGCCGAGGTACATCCATCTTTATCAGATCATGAAACGTCTTAAAAATCGGTCTTCTCACGACAACCTCTGTAGCGTCCGAATGGTTACAAACTCTTATGACCAATCTATGGAACGGGGAGACTCTCACGAACACGACAGTGTCTCAGTTTTGCTCTAGGACCATCACTCATCTGACTGTAACCCATACAAATGCATGGAAGTATGAAGGTAGTTTTGTGCCTCAAAAAATAAGGGGTTAAATATGTGAAGAAAATAAAGTATATATATTTCCAGAGCTTTCTTATATCTCCTAGATGTAGGACAAGACACTTCAAATCCTTATTATTGATATTTTTACTGTCTTTTTTTGTCATTTATAAAGGCATTATTGAATCTGTTTCAATGGGCTATGGTAGAAAAGGCCGAATGTAAAATTTTATAAAATAATATTTTTTATAATGATCCATGGTTTGACCATCTTAAAACAATTCCATATGTTAGATTTGTACCCCCCAAAATAATAATTTTTTTGGGGGGGGGGGAATTGGGGATCCACAAGCTGCAGGTGGGTTTGCTACGCCAGTGTACTAGATAAGGGACATAAGCATGCCCCAATGAAACTCACAGGTCATTTGGTGGTTGGGTTTAGACTCAAGCCTAAACCCAACTACCAAAGTTCAGCATTCACCAAACAGTTCAGCATTGTTAGTTCAGCATTCATCAAACATTGAACATGTCACGATTCTAGCAACCATTAAGAGAGGTTTGCTTCAGGTTGAGATTTAGATTATAACATAGTTCTGACAAACCAATGGCAACCCAGTTCCAGTAGAATAAGAGGACCGCACACAACATAGACATACAATCACACTCCACTCTTTACCATGTTCAAATAGGAGAGAATCTGAACAAAAACGTAATTGGCAGCAATAGAACAAAAGTACAAAAATATAAGAAAATAAATAGCTACATTACTAATAGTGTCAAATAATGCCTCATTATAACATCACCCCCAAATGTAAACCAACAGAATCAATAAACATGAATACACAAAACAAATAGAAAACAAATCATTAGAAAACAAATAAATAGAAAATAAATCATGTAAAATGTAAAATACATAAATAATATGCTTTCACTGGCTTAAAAGGTAAACACCAAGGCCTTACAGTAAATCCATAAGGCTGTGTCTCTCACATGGCTCGTATAAGTGAAGGCAAGAAACATGCAGGCAGGGTATAGGGGCACAGACAGTGACAGACTGATGCATCGTCTACACACAAAGGCTTATGTATCACTGTGTAAATTCACAGCGTTTTACCCCACATGAAGGACTCTGTTTTGTAGTAAGATGTGGTCAGGAGAGTAAACTTCTTCATAAGGTTTGCAGAGGATCGTCATCGTATCATCATAAACATCACCATCATAACCATTACAATCATCATCGTTTCCATACTAACGTCTACACCTGCCCTGAAGAGAACCCAATACTTCACTACTCATTCATTACTATTCTCTGCTGCGACCGTTAGAACAGATGAGAGTCCTGTCTCTGTGTGTTCTACTGTGGCCATGTAGCTGTATCTGTATCTGTGTCTGTATCTCTGTCTGTATCTGTGTCTGTATCTATATCTGTGTCTATATCTGTGTCTGTATCCGTGTCTGTGTCTGTATCCGTGTCTGTGTCTCTATGTATATCTGTGTCTATATCTATGTCTGTATGTGTCTGTATCTGCGTCTGTATCGGTATCTGTATGTGTCTGTATCTGTGTCTGTACGTGTCTGCATCTGTGTCGGTATCTGTCTGTATGTATATGTGTCTGTATCTGTCTGTATGTATATGTGTCTGTATGTATCTGTGTATGTATCTGTATGTATATGTGTCTGTATCTGTATGCATCTGTGTATGTATCTGTATCTGGCTGTATCTGTATCTGTATAGGGTCAGCTGTTAGCACCCAGCATGAATAAAAGGTGTACGCCTCAAAATCAACTCACAAGGTACGATGACTCATTGATGCACCATATGGACAGAATTCTACACCCTCTGTTACACACACACACAGGACCCAGAAGCGTCCGCAGAATGACAAACACTTGTAATGTCCACATCTCACCATCATACATCAGCAATGCACTAGAAATAGAAAGATTAGAGTAGACTGTTTCACTATTCCACATACTGTAGCCTACTATTAAATAAGACTGGCAATCAACACTGTGGATTATAGTAGTTGTTTCATGCATAGCACAGAGTGAATTGATGCTATAAGTAACAATGGCCATTCTATTCCTTCTATTTCTAGAATCAATTCATTCTAAAAGGGGAGTAGACACGCCATGTATTTGATGAGAACAGAGAGGCTGGGAAAAGGCCTAATAGTTATTTCAATCTATTGCATCTTTGTTCGCTTTCTCTGGCCTGAGGCACACACACACACACACACTGTATCACAATAAACATTAAAACAGGGAAGCGTAGAAACGTAGATAACAGATAACCAGCAGGGTAGTGTGATTTTCATTGGCACCTATTAGCCATGCACCTCCAAGTATATCTAGTCTATTTAGTCTATTTCTACATGGTTATTTCATCCGCTCTCAATGGCTGAATGTACATACACACAACTAAAGATCTCATGTAGCCGCCTCTCCTCCTCTTCTTCATCTGATGTGAAAGAATTGGACAAGTGGAATAAAGTTCCAGTAATCATCTACCATATTGCTTTCACCTATCCAATGTTTTCAGATCTGTGCAGATGAAGGAGAGGAGACGAGGAAAGGAAGCCACTTTAGATTATTGAGATGAATCCACTTTAGATTATTGAGATGTCCCCTCAATCCACAGCATCTGAAACTCGCCCTCAACATCAATGACCATTCTACAAAGGACTGACGAAATACTCAATGATGGGTTAAGACCTGACTGCAGATGCAAAGTGTCAGTCATCTGGGTAGAAATAGATGCATTAGAATTCCTAAAACCTACACCAGCACAAGGGGTTAGTTGAAGGTCACCAGGAAGTTTGGTCATATCAAACAAGCAGAGAGGTTGTACAGAAGAACCACACAGAGTATTTACATTATAGGACATTGGGATAATATATATAATTTGCAGGCTATCTATACTATTTATACTCATATTGAACTGTACTCATTCACATCTTGCCTGAACAGTTCCCCACATATCATATATAATATCAATATAATGACTCATATTTTGCAAGGATGCAAGTCAGGGGGTCAGTATGTCAAACACACATGGTTGGGGCAATGCAGCTCAATTGTGGAACACAGGTAACACACACACGGTTGCCGTGGTAAGAGCAACTCGACAACAGGAAACTGGGCGACAGGTGTTGACATCACCCAGGTGGAGGAGTTTCTCAGTGATTGCGTCATTAATTCCTGATCTTTCTTTTGCAACTCTTTTCTCCATCCTTCTCTCTTTCCCTTTTATCTCTTCCAGGTTGATCTTTTCCTCTCTCTATCCCTCTTGGGCTCTTTCTCTATTGCTATATTACCCTTATTTTCTCTATCTTGCTATTCCTTTATCTCAATATTCAGTCTTTTGTTCCTCTAGCACATTGTGTGTAGAAGCTCTGATACCATCCCTCATTAGCACAGGCAACAACAGCCACTGGCAATAGAAATGCTCCCCAGTAGTTATTCCCTCCTCAACAGGTAGAGGGCACTGTATGGGGACGGAGTGTGTGTGTTGTGTGTGAGTCATATGGCGGTCAACACTTGAGCTGCTCCATCTCGGAGCACTCTGTGTCCATGTCCGAGTCGTAGAGCGAGTGGCCTGTACGGTCACTGTCTGGGGAGATTGTGTGTGTGTGTGTGTGTGTGTGAGGAGGACTGGCCTCATCCTGGAAGGTGTCTGTGCGGGAATACAGCCCCAGGTCTTGGAGTTTGGACAGGGAGTCATCATCCTCTGTGGTGTCATCGTAACAGAAGTCCTCCAGATCAACGAACCACTCGGGCCAGAAGCGCCGGCGGATCCTCTCACAGTACATGGCCAGGTTGATCAGCTCGCCTGGAGGGGACAGGGTGTGTCAAAGGTTAACACAGAGGCAAAAGTCAACAAGATCAGATGAGAATGGGTCAAAAATATTTATTTTAATAACTAAAGATGGAGTCTCTTCTAGAGTCTGATTTCTCTCAAGGTTTCTTCCTCATCGCTGTAACTAGATAAAAACACATTTAAAAAACATTTTGCCTGGGATGTTCTTTCTGGGGAGTGATGTTAACCATGACAGGCAATGTGGTTGGTGGTTAGCTCACCTTTGATGAGTTGCTCTGGCCGTGTGCCCGGCAGGGTCCACATAGCAGGGGCTAGATGGCTGAACACAGTGGCATCCACCATGGACAGCTTAGGACCCATCAGGTACTTCTTATCACCTACCCAGAGAAACACATCAAGAATCAGTGAGCGAAAAGAATGCTATATGGAAACAAGAGCGATGGGGTAAAATGTGTACCCGAAATTAGTCCATATGGTGTAGTATCCATCTTTCACCAGAAGAGGTCAAAGTTGTACAAGGCTGTTCCATCTAGCACTTGAAACTGGCCATAGTACTATATACCCGAAAGAGGAGGCTGGTGGGAGGAGCTTTAGTAGGACGGGCTCATTGTAATGGCTGGAATGGAATACATTGAACAGAGTCAAACCTGTGATTTCCATATGTTTGATACCATTCCATCTTTACAACGTGCCTGTCCTCCTATAGCTCCTCTCACCAGCCTCCTCTGATACCCGAATAATCTATAAAACAACAAAGGAACCTACAGCTGGCTTTAGGCCTGGCCTCGATATGAAATGAAGCGTGCTTCTAAGGCTGCAGATTGTACCTTGTGAAATGAGACGGGATGATGATCTTTAGGACTAAGTGTGATCTTAATGATTATCTACAGTGCACTCTACATACCGAGCAGGGCGGCCAGCGTCCGCATGTCTTTCTCCATCAGAGTGTAGACCTCCTCCTTAGTGAACCGTCCAATCCCGTGGCCGTACATCTCTCTCTTCACGATGCCGCCGGTCAGGTGACTCAGGATCCACTTGAGTAGGTCACTCAGCGGCCCGCTCACCGCCAGCATCTTCTGTGTCTCCTCCAGGTTGTCCACCCACTGACAGTACGCTAAGGTCCTGTCATCACATACAGATCAGCAGAGATTTTCATTTGGCCTACAGCAGGGATCATCAACTAGATTGAGCAGCGGGACGATTTTTTCTTGAGCGGATGACCAAGAACATAATTACAAATCATTTGTAGACTACAAATTGACAACAAGAAGTCCAAACAGATATAATATTTGAATAAAACATAACGTCGGCGTTACTCTGGACCCTGATCTCTCTTTTGAAGAACATATCAAGACCATTTCGAGGACAGCTTTTTTCCATCTACGTAACATTGCAAAAATCAGAAACTTTCGGTCCAAAAATGATGCAGAAAAATTAATCCATGCTTTTGTCACTTCTAGGTTAGACTACTGCAATGCTCTATTTTCCGGCTACCCGGATAAAGCACTAAATAAACTTCAGTTAGTGCTAAATACGGCTGCTAGAATCCTGACTAGAACCAAAAAATTTGATCATATTACTCCAGTGCTAGCCTCTCTACACTGGCTTCCTGTCAAAGCAAGGGCTGATTTCAAGGTTTTACTGCTAACCTACAAAGCATTACATGGGCTTGCTCCTACCTATCTCTCTGATTTGGTCCTGCCGTACATACCTACACGTACGCTACGGTCACAAGACGCAGGCCTCCTAATTGTCCCTAGAATTTCTAAGCAAACAGCTGGAGGCAGGGCTTTCTCCTATAGAGCTCCATTTTTATGGAACGGTCTGCCTACCCATGTCAGAGACGCAAACTCGGTCTCAACCTTTAAGTCTTTACTGAAGACTCATCTCTTCAGTGGGTCATATGATTGAGTGTAGTCTGGCCCAGGAGTGGGAAGGTGAACGGAAAGGCTCTGGAGTAACGAACCGCCCTTGCTGTCTCTGCCTGGCCGGTTCCCCTCTTTCCACTGGGATTCTCTGCCTCTAACCCTATTACAGGGGCTGAGTCACTGGCTTACTGGGGCTCTCTCATGCCGTCCCTGGAGGGGGTGCGTCACCTGAGTGGGTTGATTCACTGTTGTGGTCATCCTGTCTGGGTTGGCGCCCCCCCCCTTGGGTTGTGCCGTGGCGGAGATCTTTGTGGGCTATACTCAGCCTTGTCTCAGGATGGTAAGTTGGTGGTTGAAGATATCCCTCTAGTGGTGTGGGGGCTGTGCTTTGGCAAAGTGGGTGGGGTTATATCCTTCCTGTTTGGCCCTGTCCGGGGTGTCCTCGGATGGGGCCACAGTGTCTCCTGACCCCTCCTGTCTCAGCCTCCAGTATTTATGCTGCAGTAGTTTATGTGTCGGGGGCTGGGGTCAGTTTGTTATATCTGGAGTACTTCTCCTGTCCTATTCGGTGTCCTGTGTGAATCTAAGTGTGCGTTCTCTAATTCTCTCCTTCTCTCTTTCTTTCTCTCTCTCGGAGGACCTGAGCCCTAGGACCATGCCCCAGGACTACCTGACATGATGACTCCTTGCTGTCCCCAGTCCACCTGGCCATGCTGCTGTTCCAGTTTCAACTGACCTGAGCCCTAGGACCATGCCCCAGGACTACCTGACATGATGACTCCTTGCTGTCCCCAGTCCACCTGGCCATGCTGCTGCTCCAGTTTCAACTTCCACCTGACTGTGCTGCTGCTCCAGTTTCAACTGTTCTGCCTTATTATTATTCGACCATGCTGGTCATTTATGAACATTTGAACATCTTGGCCATGTTCTGTTATAATCTCCACCAGGCACAGCCAGAAGAGGACTGGCCACCCCACATAGCCTGGTTCCTCTCTAGGTTTCTTCCTAGGTTTTGGCCTTTCTAGGGAGTTTTTCCTAGCCACCGTGCTTCTACACCTGCATTGCTTGCTGTTTGGGGTTTTAGGCTGGGTTTCTGTACAGCACTTTGAGATATCAGCTGATGTACGAAGGGCTATATAAATAAATTTGATTTGATTATCGTTTCAAACCTTGCTTTCATTTGTATAAGATCACATACAGTATATCTCTCTATCGTGCTTGAGATTTCTGGAACAGATTTCCAAAATTAAAATCACTTGGAGCTGATTTGCTTGTGTTTTTTCAGTCTTTTACATCCAACAATGATTTTTTTTTTTTAAACACGTTGTTTTTTGGGCTCCGGACTCTTGGAGGGAGGGATAATAAAATGGCCAAATTCTCCAGCGGGGGAGCCCTAGACCACAGTATCTCAAATCTAGTTGCTGATATAACGTGTGCTCCCGACAGCACAGTTGGTTGGAGCATGCTGCGTGCAACACCAGGGTTTCAGTGTTTCATTCAAGGGACGGATTAGATGTTATGGTTTGTGACACAATCACATTCACCAGTGTATCATATATCCTTTCCCAGTATCTAGTGGATGTCCTTCGGTAGTGGAAGTGTCTCACCAGTAGAAGTGTTCCTCCACCATCTTTGTGACAGCCCGGGACACAGCCTTCTCCTGGGAACTGAGGTTCTTGTTGAGGCTCACGCCCAGCTTCTCCTCCAGGAAGTCGATGATGAACTCTGTACCAGACACCTGCTCCTGGTTGTACTCTATCCATGGCATCTTCCCCTGGGGAGAAAGCTTCCCATCAAAGTAGTTCTGCAGTAGAGCGAGAGCAAGAGAGAGAGAGAGAGAGAAGGAATTTCAATGGTCAATTCCTCTTCAATAGAAAATTACACAACCATTATATCAAAATCACTAATTCAAACACGCACCAACCCAAACATCTCTCACACACACACACACACACACACACACACACACACACACACACACACACACACACACACACACACACACACACACACACACACACACACACACACCTGGTAGGGCAGGTCTACCATGCGTAGGTAGGTTTCTATCTTGAGGCAGAAGGGGGAGAGGGAAGGGACTCCGCTCTTTGGCCTGGAGAACTGGTGAAGGATGATGGCATCTTTAGAGTTCAGCTCCTGTTCTTTCCTATGGACCAGCCAGGACAAGGCAGTGTAAGCTCCACATTCTAATTACTCCTCTTTAGACATTTTATTCACAGCAACTTACAGTTAGGGCATAATTATATGCATGAATTGTGTGTGGGAAACAAACCATCAACTCTGATGTAGTAAGGCCATCCTCATGTAAGGCAATCCTCATGTATGTCCATCCTTATATTGGATAAGTGGAAATTAAGTCGCAATTCAAATACACTGTAGACTATTTTACTATCTCTCGATATCTGCATCCCCTGGTAGGCTGTAGTTCACACGCTCATGACACATTCACCTGCAGGCGATTACAGGCTAATGATCAAATTGTAATATATATATATATATATACTTAGATCTTATGCATCAATCCCATGTGAAATAGTGTGTCACGTTTTACAGCTATCTAGCACAGAGAGCATTGCACAAGACCCAGGCTGAAGCTCGCTTCGGGCAAGGGCGCCATTGCCAACGGGACACTACAATGTCAAAACAATTAGGACACAACCGGATGAAATATTGCAATACATTAACATGGCCACTGTAGCAGATAATATTACACGTTTGTACTAACCAACGTGGTCAGAAATTAAGTCGCTATGTAAGGAAGTTGTTAACTTCATAAAGGTGCTTAAACGCGAGGGCAACGTCATTGCTGAAATTCCGAGGAGCTGTCCAGTTAGCTGTGGTGTTGAAATGCCCACATGCCAACAACAAAAAAGCGTTTTGATCCCATTATCTATAGTGCAAATTGCTTCGGTATAATGACATACAGGAAGAGTAAATTACAGAGTAACTAATTAGAGATCGATGTAGAATGGATCTTCATGACAGTTGTTTTTTTAAAGTATGAAAGAGCACAGGCTGAACAAAAACAAACGCCACGTCATTGCTGAGTAGGCCTTAGGCTATTGTTGCTGCAGGTAAACCGATATGTTTTGTAAGGACAGCAGCGACCAAAGTCACTACGTTATTACAGCGACAATCTAGGGATTCTACGGCGAAGCTGCAGTTCATAACAGATCGCCAATTTCTGTTTGCTCTTGTCTATTTGGGCCTGGCTTCTCTCGTAATAATTATCTCACGTGTGAGGTTAGTAAAGGTCATTTTATCACAACCGCAGTGTTTTTCTACTGCAAGAGACAGACAACGAGGAGACATCTTTGCCTTGGGTAAAGCCAGATAACTAATATCACACATGCACTATCATACCATGCCCTTGAGAAATTGTAAATAACTGGAAGACAACCTTTGCAGCAATAAACATTATCTTATTATTATTGTAATTACAACGAACAATCGCTAATAACATGCGTCTAATAGGCACATCACTAGAATACGAAGAGCCATAACGCCCGCAAAACGCATTGGTTTATTTTTCCATAACGAGACTGAACATGGAATCTCATTCAAGAGGGCGGTTACATCACATTCACAATCCACCCACTCACGATTCCTTATTATCAACCGATTCCGCTCATGCAGCGCTCAACTCGCCCAGATTAAGTAATATCATATATTGAAAATACAACAATAATATAGACATGTGATGTTCCTAAATAATGCCCAGGCACTACCGCAACCATTCATATTGATATCAATTCCACGAGTAACTGACTGTATACAAGCGTGTTCTGCATCTACAGTGTTATTGACATGGCTCTGATTTTGGTAGGCCTACCTGATGGCGAGCAGCTCGTGCAATAGATAGGCAGCGGTGGCGAGCAGAGCGCCCCCGGCAAGATAAAGCGTTTTCCGCCACCACGAGTCCGACCCAAGGGCCGACATGATCCCGCCGTAGTCCTGCAGAGGGTAGGCGACGATGTACCCAATAAACGAGAGCTGCTCATCGGAGCCGCCCAGGCCGAAGGAGAAGCTCTGGTTCCGGCCAAGATCAACCACACACGAGCGCGTCCAGGCGAACCCGACGCGCCAGTACATTCTCTCGCTCAGTGGCCTCTTTCCGCCTTGCTTTGGCCGGTTTTGGCTTCATCAACGGGGGCTTCATGGGTGCCGAGGGGTCGTCGCGGTGCGGGATGTGACGAGGAAGAAAGTAACGGCCATCTCGCCTGGCGGTTATCCCAGCAGCGGGGTAGGCATCCTCCGCAGCGGATCGCCGCCGCTCTCTCTCTCTGCCGCGGATGAGGAGTGACGTCACGAAGGCTGTACCTTTGTGTACCAGCTCCTAGAGGCGGAGGGCAAAAACATCAACAAATACACCATGTTGCTCCAACAACAATGACTGTTTTTGCAATAAGTTTGACAATACTACATTTCCTACCAATGTCAATGCAGTTGTCGAGGCTACTTTTTTTTCTTCCAGTAGTCCCAGTATAATGGACAGGTCTGCTTTGCAAGCATTTATATGTAACTAATCTGCATTACATCTGCTTACCACTAGATGTCGCACTACAGCCACATACCTATTTCCTCAGAATGGTGGTGTAGCCTGTGACTTTGGCAGACTGACATTTTTTATGCAAGATGTTCAGTGCAGTGTGATAGAAACTTCCAGACGATTAAACATTTCAAACGAGTCCAAACTAAACTCTCAATCATCTCAAAACTGTCTTCCTCTAATTATTTTCCTCTCCATCTGTAATGATTTGTAAACAGCCAGTAGGTGAAAGTAATATGGAGGATTACCACGTCTGACTTCATCTTGACTTTCTTTTCACATCGGGGTATATGAAGCAAAATATAGGAATTTACTATTGGGATGCCCCCAAAGAGAGGGGACTAATTAGAATGAACACCCCCCCAAAACATTACACTTCCATGCAATAGGACACAGCTCTGAAGTCCCTTGACAAGCAGCTTTATTTTGTAAGGCATTCAATCACCTGGTTCTGGACACAGACATAACACAAGAGAAACTCAACCCCAAACACTAATCACTCCCACTGTATTATTTACAGCACAGACAATATGTCAATATCCACAAGTAAATATGCACAAAGGTATTGTGACACTTCAATTTGATGTAATAGACAGCAGGTGCAGACAATAAGTAACACTGGACCTGGCAAATGTAGGACTGATTCAATATGCAATAAAAAACAAGGCTAAAATACAACCTTCCCTCCCCACCAAAAACAAATAAATGTGGTCCTTAGACAATGTTTTTTATTTTTATTTTTTTAATCATGATAGTAAACACATTTGAGCACTTTTACTTGAAGCAGACTTAGCTAATACAGTTCATGATTTCTACCCATGCAAATTTGCTCATCAAGCGAAACACAAAATATTAAAATAAAAGGAATAAAGATATGCGTAAGGCTATTTGCAAAGGTTGGAGATGGGTTGGGCAGGAGATATAACAGTAAATGAAGACATCTGAATCTAGTGTGCACCCCTGGAAATTACATTCTCGCCCGTGACTTCACCTGCTAAACTCTGCAACCAATCAATGTAGACCTCAGATAGCAGGACATCCAATCGGGTAACAATCAAACAGCCTTACATCCTATCAGATCGCATCGAAAACAGTACAGGGTACAATCATCTTACAGATACCAGTATAAAGGACTACTATTATCCCTGAGGAATGAAGCAACTATCAAAATGGGCCACTCAATCACGCACGCGCACACACTCACTAATGGTCAAGTTCTCTGGTCCCATGGAGCTCCATATTACATGACTGATCCCTGAGAGAGTTCAAGGATGTCAGGATAATCACAACTCAAAGTCCCCCCCTCCCTGCCTACATCCTCCTGTTTCTTGCAGTTTGGTTTAGGTCCATAAAGTTAACTGTTGAAAGACTGAGTAACGTGGCAACACATGACTGCTGGCACCGATTGACTGATGCCAGCATTCCTGTGGCCATCTCTCTGATGAGTTATCGTATGAGCAAAGGCGGACTGAGCGTGTGCAGACTTGGTCTTCTGGTTGGAATAACCATATCAGAAAAGAGGGTTTGGGCTTTTTTGGTACCCTGTTTTTTCTGCTATTCTATCAGTTGAAATACATATGATTTGTCTCTGATGTCACACCACGGTATTGTGCGACATAAGTTTCCCCCTGCACCCTGTCCATGGATACCATCTCGTTGCCTATGACTGGCTGTAGGAGTTGTTCTGGTTCCCATTAGAGCTCTGGTCATTCTCACTGGTACACAAACAAACAGGGAACAGTTAGTTTAGGCAGGAAGTGGATGTGTCATGTAAACAGCCAATAACTAGGACATTGAGGTGGGGTTAGGAAAGATCTCAGTACCTGTTGGGAGGAGGCTTGGGTTTAGGCATCTTGTGGATCACAACAGCCATCTCCTTCCTTTCGTCAAAGTTCTTCCACTGGTCATAAAGCTTTAGGATGACTCGGATGATCTCCAGAATCTGAGCAGGGAATAAACGTCACCGCACAGTACTCTATTATCCCTAAGGCAACTGGATCTATATACATACATACAATCAGCTTTCCCCTCTGAAATAAGCCATTTGTATGGTGTTGCCTTACCTTCTCCATGTCTACAGAGAGCTCAGCGAACCATTGCCTGGCGTCCTTCTGCTGCACCACACAGGCAACATGCAGACAGGCTGTGGATGCAGGAGGAAGACATTTAGTGTAACACCTCAACTATATTTTATTGAGCTGAATATCTAGCAGTAGTAAAGGTGAGTGGTCTGATAGGGAGTCTTACCTAGAGCGATCATGAAGGGAGGGTAGAGTAGACAGAGGTCTGTCCTATACGTGTCATTCACTATTCTCCTTTAGAACGAAGAAAGGGGAAACCATGAGTGTTCCAACAGTTCATATAAAATCAACACATGCTCCCACAAAGAATAACTCATACCAGGCCAACGGCAGTAGCATGTCCTCCTGCCCCATGTCCTGCACATACTGCAGCAAGGGTCTGTAGGGGTGGTACACTATCAAACAGCAGTCCTGGAACACACAAGATCAGTTAATCCATCCATCCAACAAATGGATGATATGATCCAGCATGGAGTGTATTGTGAGAGACAAAGCATTCTATACTCACCATGAGCTCCAGTAGGTAGAACTCACATTCTAATATCTGTCATGAGGAAAGCAGATGAAGTTTAGTAAATATATCAGTTTCATAGTCACAATTTAGAACCCTCCTTCTCTCTATTGGCCTCTATAGTTTTGAGAAATAGTATCTGGTACTAGCAGCATCCTGCTAACTGAATCTCTAGTGTGAATCACCATCATCTCCTCGCTCGCTCCACACCAAATCAATAATAGTCTACACAGCTTTTGGACAGGCAAGGTGTTAGGACAGCTCCAACGGGGTTCTGGTAACTCTAAATAACTGGCGCTGCCAACGGTGTTGCCTTACCTTCTCCACTTAGCACCGCAGGGAGAAATGCGCCCCGGCCAGGACACACGCCACCAACCAGTCAAAATCACCTCCCACAGCGATGGGAGTTTCACCATAGGCATGTGATTGCTAGTGGAATGTGGCATCAACATACTGATACCTAACTACAACACACACCGTAATGGACTCATAGTGGTGGATAAATATTCCACAATATAGTGAGTGTATGTTGCGTAAGAGATTGGTCCCACCACCATGCAACATGATCGTAACATCTAGCTCCAACAATGAATGATATCCTATCTAATAACTGTATAATAAATAGTACATTATTACACCTAAGAACTGTTTATATAGCACATCCTAAGTGAATAGTAAGGTTAGGTAAGACTTACATGGTTCATTCTATAAGGGAACTCCTTTGGGAAGGCATAGGAAAATCTGGTTTTTACTGCACAAAACAAAAAAACACTTGTTAGATTTGGAATTACATGAACACAACCCATCAGAATGAATGTAGCCTTTCTACCACAGCACTAGTGTATTTGTCATTTTCAAAATAAGCTAATATCTAAATGGACACACTTGAGCGTGTCTCCTGACTTACACACGGACGTAGCTGCAGAGATCAGACGAGTGTTTGAAACAACACCAAATTCCTGGAAGAGACAGAGGCTTTGATGATGCTGTCATAGTGCAGTTAACCCCATCCTACTTAACTGCTCTGTAACAATCTGTGTGGGAGTAGGGATGGGGTTATGTTATAGAGCAGTTAATCTGTGTGGGAGTAGGGATGGGGTTATGTTATAGAGCAGTTAATCTGTGTGGGAGTAGCGTTGGGGTTATGTTACAGAGCAGTTAACCCTACTCCCACACAGATTATGTTACACAGCAGTTAACCCCATCCCTACTCCCACAGACTATGAAATGTGGAACGGAAAGAATGGGAAATCAGGCCATATACCTCCACTTTAGAAGCCAGGAACACGCATGTAGGAGCCATGAGCACCGGGTCTATACTCTTCAGGGAGTACCTGCAAACAGAGAGAGATGGAGATATTAGGAAGAGCTATTATAAAAGTTTGATGTTTTTTATTTAACTTTTATCTAACTAGGCAGGTCAGTTAAGATCAAATTCTTATTTACAATGACGGCCTACACCGGCCCAACCCGGACGATGCTGGGCCAATTGTGCGCCGCCCTACGGGACTCTCAATCACGGCCGGTTGTGATACAGCCTGGATTCGAACCAGGGTGTCTGTAGTGACGCCTCTAGCACTGAGATGCAGTATGTTAGACCGCTGCGCCACTCAGGAGCCCGATTAATTATTTTTTTCTTAGGAGCACGATGCTCCCCCAATGACATTTAGAATTCCATAATGAATAGAACATAGTGTTCTTGCCATGAAAACGGCATAAGCACCTGGCATAGAAACGTTTGAAGTAGACGATTGCTGTAGCGATGACCTGCTGACGGAGCTTCAGGTGTTCACCCAGGGCCTGGATGACTAGAACAGAATAAGTCAAACATATCAAAAAGCAACCATAAAAGACAATAGATCATTTAGAATATAAAAGATGATATGTAAACAAGATCATTGCTGGTTATTGAACAGAGTGCTACGAGACCAGACCTCAGGGTGATGTGATATTGTACCAACAGTAGGCTAATTCTCCCATCACAAAAAACTGTTCCCACCACACTGATGTATCACAATAGGTGGAATCAGAAGAAATACAGTTAAAGATAGCCTTCTTTAGATACCATTGGCAAAGAAGATCTGCAGTTTCCAGTACTCCTCCTCATTCATAAACTTCATATCCTTCTGACGCTCCTTCATCAGGTCCTGTTTGTCCAGGACCCACTGCAAACTAATGACAGAAAGGAGACAATGAATTGCACAACGAGCGATCACATACACACAGTATCATAACAAAACGCTGCAGATTGGAAATCTGATAGCGGTGCGTCAGAAATAATCAACACAAAATGCCTTGACGACCAGTGGCTAGGCTGTCACAGAGGCACAATAATTAGCTGGCTCAATAAAGAAATCTTAGCATTCATAACTAGCTTATTACCCCTTGGAATTGCATTGATAGCTATTGAAAATGTTTATCCGCTACGCTAATATTGACCTAACATGAGAGTGGGCGAACACAACGTTAGCTAGCTGTTAGCTAGCTAACGTTAGCTAGCTACTGTGAAGCGGGCTAAGCTAGCAAGCTTGCCAACTACTTAGTCCTCAAAACAAAGGAGTTTATTTGCCATGCACAGTCCTTATACATCACGTTTGGCCAGAACACTTACTAATGCGAGCTCTGCCAGAAGTTCCCCGCCATGGCTTAATAGTTGAGGTAGAAAACGCAACTTTAAATTCTGTTCATTTGTCTTGAAAATTTGTCAAACGAATTCCAAATGGAGGGTGTCACTAGGTACCACACCCACAAAGTCAGAAAGCCCGCCTACTCTACCAATCAGATGACTGAGTGTGATGACGCGAATGCCGGTTTATGGTTAATGGGAAATGACCAATCAGACGAGGGAGTGTGATGACGCAGGTGCGAACCGGCTTGCAGGAGAAAACGAGAGATCCATTTCTTTTATCTAGTGATCCATCAATGATTTGGCTATGTATTACTCTAAAACCAACCGTTCTAAATGCAAGTGGTAATCCGATGTCTTCATCAAACTCAGCTTGCAAGCGTATTTATTTATTTTACCTTTATTTAACCAGGTAGGCAAGTTGAGAACAAGTTCTCATTTACAATTGCGACCTGGCCAAGATAAAGCAAAGCAGTTCGACAGATACAACGACACAGAGTTACACATGGAGTAAAACGAACATGCAGTCAATAATACAGTATAAACAAGTCTATATACAATGTGAGCAAATGAGGTGAGAAGGGAGGTAAAGGCAAAAAAGGCCATGGTGGCAAAAAAGGCCAAAGGCCAAGTAAATACAATATAGCAAGTAAAACACTGGAATGGTAGTTTTGCAATGGAAGAATGTGCAAAGTAGAAATAAAAATAATGGGGTGCAAAGGAGCAAAATTAATTAATTAAATAGTTGGGAAAGAGGTAGTTGTTTGGGCTAAATTATAGGTGGGCTATGTACAGGTGCAGTAATCTGTGAGCTGTTCTGACAGTTGGTGCTTAAAGCTAGTGAGGGAGATAAGTGTTTCCAGTTTCAGAGATTTTTGTAGTGTGTTCCAGTCATTGGCAGCAGAGAACTGGAAGGAGAGGCGGCCAAAGAAAGAATTGGTTTTGGGGGTGACTAGAGAGATATACCTGCTGGAGCGTGTGCTACAGGTGGGAGATGCTATGGTGACCAGCGAGCTGAGATAAGGGGGGACTTTACCTAGCAGGGTCTTGTAGATGACATGGAGCCAGTGGGTTTGGCGACGAGTATGAAGCGAGGGCCAGCCAACGAGAGCGTACAGGTCGCAATGGTGGGTAGTATAGGGGGCTTTGGTGACAAAACAGATTGCACTGTGATAGACTGTATCCAATTTGTTGAGTAGGGTATTGGAGGCTATTTTGTAAATGACATCACCAAAGTCGAGGATTGGTAGGATGGTCAGTTTTACAAGGGTATGTTTGGCAGCATGAGTGAAGGATGCTTTGTTGCGAAATAGGAAGCCAATTCTAGATTTAACTTTGGATTGGAGATGTTTGATATGGGTCTGGAAGGAGAGTTTACAGTCTAACCAGACACCTAAGTATTTGTAGTTGTCCACGTATTCTAAGTCAGAGCCGTCCAGAGTGGTGATGTTGGACAGGAGGGTAGGTGCAGGTAGCGATCGGTTGAAGAGCATGCATTTAGTTTTACTTGTATTTAAGAGCAATTGGAGGCCACGGAAGGAGAGTTGTATGGCATTGAAGCTTGCCTGGAGGGTTGTTAACACAGTGTCCAAAGAAGGGCCGGAAGTATACAGAATGGTGTCGTCTGCGTAGAGGTGGATCAGAGACTCACCAGCAGCAAGAGCGACCTCATTGATATATACAGAGAAGAGAGTCGGTCCAAGAATTGAACCCTGTGGCACCCCCATAGAGACTGCCAGACAGCAGACCCTCCGATTTGACACACTGAACTTTATCAGAAGTAGTTGGTGAACCAGGCGAGGCAATCATTTGAGAAACCAAGGCTGTTGAGTCTGCCGATGAGGATGTGGTGATTGACAGAGTCGAAAGCCTTGGCCAGATCAATGAATACGGCTGCACAGTAAGGTTTCTTATATCGTTTAGGACCTTGAGCGTGGCTGAGGTGCACCCATATCGTATCATGTTTGCCCTTACTCATAGTTACTTGTCAAAATCAAATCAAATTGTATTTGTCACATACACATGGTTAGCAGATGTTAATGCGAGTGTAGCGAAATGTTTGTGCGTCTAGTTCCAACCATGCAGTAATATATAACAAGTAAACTAACAATTTCACAACAACTACCTTATACACACAAGTGTAAAGGAATGAATAAGAATGCGTACATAAAAATACATATGGATGAGCGATGGCCGAACGGCATAGGCACGATGCAGTAGATGGTTTTGAGTACAGTATATACATATGAGATGAGTAGTGTATGTAAACATTATATAAAGTGGCATTGTTTAAAGTGACTAGTGATACATTTATTACATCTAATAGGTGTATTTCAATATCTGCATTGTTTTTAAAATGGCATCGAAACAAACACATTTTGCATTCCACATTGTGACAAAACAAAGAAATTAAAGGAAAAGGGGAATGGGGAAAATGTAATTGCACCACCAACTAACCCTGCACCTATACACCCCACTACTTGGGCCCTAAACGAGCCAACAACAAGTTGTAGGCCTGGGAGGATGGAACCCCTTCTCTCAAAACTTCCTGTAGATTTTCTGCACTAAAATCTCTCACACCCAAATATTTATTTGCTACTGCAACTACCACATCTATCTTCCGTGATTTTTGCCCCATCAGTGCAATGCAGTTGATCACCATGGCTATAAATGCAAGAAATCTAACCTTATTGGCTCTCTCTTCAGGCCTACTCACTGGGTGGCTCCCAGTCGACTTACTCTATACACAACTCTCTTCACTGCATCAGCATAGGACACTTTCTGCCCCACTTGAACTCTGGCAATCTCAGCCAGTCTCGCTCTCTCCCAGTGCACTTCAGATCCCCAGTTGCATGGGCACCCCCACAGTTGACACACAGTGCTTTCTCTATCCAAACTGTACACTCCCTCGGACTATGCCTTGCATGAGCACATTCCTCACTTCGTGGGATCTCCCTTCTACTCTGCTGCAACATGTCCTAATCCTCGGGACCTAAAGCACCAAAGCGGGTTCAGAGCATAGGCCCTCACAGAATAGTAAATGTAACCTTATCAGGAATAAACTCGGTGTCAAAGCTCTATCTCCATTGCCACCGGGTCCGCGTCTCACCAAACGGTGGGCGTCAGAAACACTAGAAATATTCCCTTTCATTTGATCCACCTCTACACTCAACGCTATCCCTCTGATCACCACTCATAACAGCACCCTGCAAAGCACACCACAGATTAAGCCCCGAGCCGCACAACTGCAGTCTGACTCCATTTCAAGATCATCAAGGTTCTCAACATAGAATTAAGACCTGCAAATAATATTACTTTGTTTGTAATGAGAAGACGTAGGCATGTACACATAATTGCCCAAAAAGGTTTATACCATGTTTTGTGCTGCTACCATGTTGTTGTCATGTTGTGTTGCCGCCAATGCTATGTTGTTGTCTCTTGTCGTGATGTGTGTTTTGTCCTATTTGTTTTTAAATCCCAGCCCCGTTCCCGCAGGAGGCCTTTTGGTAGGCCGTCATTGTAAATAAGAATTTGTTCTCAACTGACTTGTCTAAATAAAACATTTACATCTCAACGAAGGTGTATACTCAGGACACTAATCTCTGATTTTAACAGCGCCATTCTTACGCTACTTCGTCATTGCACCTCCTCCGTCGATCTCTCTATTTGGGTCCTCAAATTTAAACTCAAGACATGCCATTTCGAAAATGAGTATTTTCCCGCAAACCGGAGTACGGGTCTTCACACTTCCTCATTTGATTGGTCGGATAGGTGGGCCTTCTGCACTGGCATACGCGTCATCACACTCCCTCATCTGATTGGTCGAATAGGCGGGCCTTTTGACTTTGTGGCTGTGGTAACTAGTGACAACCAATAGAAAATTGTCAGTTTATCAATTTGCAGTAGCATCACACAATGTTGTTCTGACGGAGACTGGGCGTGCTATGCCTGTGTTCCGCGAAGAGGTTCCGGGGTAGTAAATGGTGGGGAAAGGCACATCTCCTGTCGTCAATGAAATTAACTAGTAAAGATAATATTGCTACTGTACCGAAGTATCCTAACAATGGAAATATATTATATTTCTATGAGCCTAACACAGAGATAGTTAGAGGACGCAACATTGTGTCTGTCAAATTATGGAAAACAACTTTCACAGCAGTGAATTTAGCACCTCAGAACCCGTATGACCTTACAAGTGACGTCAAAAATGTTGTCCCATTAGCGAAGAAGGTGAAGAGGGGGGTGAAAGTGAGGCTGGGTAATTTTGCAGTTCATTCACTCCATCCACTAATGGTCCACTAATTTAGGAGAGTAGGCTAGTCTAGATTATTATTGTCTGTAAACATTCTTTAAACCCAGTGTAATAAAACACATTGTATAAATAATGTATACTCATTCAACCCTTTATTTTGATCTACTAACAAAGTCTGTGATTAGTTTCCAGCGGTGAGTTAAGGTGAAGACACTTAAAGGCAATCATCATGAGTCGCAGCCCAGAAAGGATGTCTTCTTACTGCCGCCACTTCGAGGGCCCCCTCGCCGCCTCCTCTTCCTACCAGGTGCAGATCTCAAGCCCCTCGCCAACTTGTGATGCTGTGGGGAGACGCATGACAGAGGAGACACATCTGGTGAGTAGTGCAACTCCCACAACACATCTTTACTGTAGAAAGAAGCACGGCAGGTCAGGGCTTTTTTAAAAGTGGGCAACAAGTGAGTTTTTTTAAATGGACTCTAACAGCCGCTTAGAGATGGATCCCTATGACCTAAAAGCTTGTGTGTGTTTTCCACAGGAGAGTATTGAGGGGCTGAAGCTGGAGATGAAGGTGATGAAGGAGAAGATAGCTCTGCTGCTGAGGGAGTACCAGGAGCTGCTCAACATCAAGATGGCCCTGGAGAATGAGATCACCACCTACAGGTGACATCACACCTTCCCCAATAGTCTAAACAGGCTTCTGCTCTTCTTGCGTCTTATCTCCTTCTTGAATAGACAGAAGTGGACAGGTGAAAGCAAATTCACAGTAGGAATCATCCATATTGCTTTCAACTATCCTGGGTTTGTCAGATCTGTGGAGGAGATTAAAAAGAGAAGACAAGGAAAGGCAGCAATGCATGTCTTTTGATATGGTTGTTCTTTTGATGTTAGTAAGTGTACGTGTGTTTTGTCATTGCTTCTCTGTGGTTGTGTATTTGTCAGGGCGCTGATCGAGGGCAGGACACCAGTCTCAATACCATGGCACAGAGCATGTCTCTGGGTGGAGGAAGAGGGGGCATGGCCATCAGTGCTAGCATGAGTGCTTGCTCCGCCTCTGCCTCCGTTAGTGCCTCTGGGAATGGGTATGGTACCGGGCAGAGTCCCCAGTTATGGACATAACGGAAACCCCAAAGAGGCCCCTGTCGGGGCAGTGGAGGTGAAATCAACAGAGAGCTATGAGGAACAGTCAGTGGAGATGACTGAGCGGAAGACTCTTCTCATCAGGTAGAGCAAGCCTGGGTCATAACCTATGATCTATCGATAAAATATGAAATACCGGTCATTTTTGTCATCTGAAAATATGCTAAGTGTGTACATTTTTGTATACATTTGTATATTTGTGTCACCCAGTATCATTTTCAAAACACTTTTGTCCTGGCCTTTTATCTCAGAACAGTTAAGACATGTATGAGAGTGACAAACAGGAATGCACCATCTCCATCTCCGGAGCTGCTGACGACACAGACAAGGATTAGAATGTTAGACCAATACCCTTTAGACCTAAGCCCTAGCTCTTCCACCCACAAATGTATTCTACACCAACCCCCTCAGATAATGGTCTTCAGGATCAGGACGCCTATGGTCCTCTTCTGTGTGTCTCTGGCTGCACTAAACTCTCTGAGCCTCACACTGCCTTTCTGTTAGCCTTTAACTTCCCTGTGTCTTAGAATCATCTCTCTATATAAGCAACAACAAAAAAAACACAAAAAAAAGCAATTACCATATTTTCTCTTGATGTGGTCATTTCAGAGAGTATACCTGTATTTGGATTATTCTGTTAAGTAATAAGGCAATTAAGTCTATGTACTAATGCATGCCATTTATTCCATGTAACTGGAGGGTTTTTGAGAGGATACGAACTAAAAAGAAATGCAGAACAAGTTTGATGTCAGTTTCACTTTCATATCTTTACTCTTGGTGTTGAACAATTACATAGCAGCACAGTCTTTCCAGTTGAGATCTGTTCATAGCAGTGCAGTTACTCAGATATGAACAGAAATGCTAAATTGATCGACAATAATAACCGGTAATGTAAACACTTATAATTACATGGGAATAGTACAAAACAAATACATTGACTGGATTAAGGTTGGGTAAGAAGGGGGATTACATTTTATTTAACCTTATTTAGCATATGCTCTCTTCACATTTACTGAAATCAATCACATTTTCCAGACTCATAGAAAAGTAGCAATAATACAGTATTAAATGCAGTATACCGTATAAAATGATTTGGCACCTGATAAAAAGGCTACAAAATGGGACTGGATTCAGGAAGTGTAGTCCATCTTCAGGAGATTAATGGATTTTTCGTTAGACTTAAATTGCATAGTGTGTGTGTTTTATAACGATTTAGGCTCCTCTCCTACTCCTCCAGCGAGGCGGTACACTGCCAGGCTAACTTCATGTGCCAGGGCATCGGCACTCTCCTGAAACACACAGAAACACATTACCACCCCCACCATCAGACAGTGAGAGACAGAAAAAGAAAGTGCAAAGAAAGTTAAAGGCATAGTGAGTGAACATGGAAGGTGAATTGAGTGGCTCACTATCACTCCATGTCTCAGCCTCAGTCCCACCTGTGTGTCTGCCTCAGCGTACACTCGGACCACATCCTCTGTGCCAGAGGGACGGACAAAGGAGCGTGCCCGTCTGTACTTCTTCACCCGGCTGTCTATGGCCTCCTGCAGACCTGCTGGACTCACTGTTCTCCTCTCTGCATCTGTAGTGTCAATCACCCGCCGGTCTGCCACCTATAGGCCGCACAACAACACTGCAACTGTGAGGCACTGGGATGAACTGTGTTAAAACGTATGTACTAGTTTCCTTTTAATATACAGTCATTTATAGAAACATACGATGCAACTCCCCGAGTGCACACACGCACAAACACACACCTTGACTTTGAGCTGTCTGTTGGGCAGGTCTGTGTAGATGGCATCCCATTGTTGTACTGTCATCCCTCTGATGGCTAACACAGCCTCAATCAGCAGCATGTCAGAGATAGCATCTCCTACAGTCTTACAGAGAGAGGGAGAGAAAAAAATGTAAGTAATGCACACAGAATTTGACCCTTCATTGCAATGACTGTGTGTAGTCCCTGAATTGCTAAAATGGTTGACTGTGGGTGTTTTGCAATATGCATATTACAGTGCTGCACATTCATGTGCCGAGTGCATTCTCAGAGGACATTCTCTTGAGTATGTTCTTGTGAGGACGGGAGTGTGGAGAATACATAAAACATTACATTTGAGAAGCACTCGCACTTCCCCTACTGTATTACCTCACACCGCCCCTCCCCCATTCACTGAACATTCTTCCAGCCAGGCCAATGGCACCAATAGATGAAACAAGATATACACAAAGCAAACGTTTTACTTTATAACTATCAGCTAGCTATATGTCAATAGCAATACTCTAGCTAACCAGATAGTTTATTCACGTGAAAAAATGTCAACAGTCAGACGTCTACAGCGGGTGGTCCCTAAAACGCTGTGTGCTGAACGATCGGCAGACAAATGCTAGAGCCACATTCGGTACGATGTGTGTGAGCCTTAAGAACTGAAATTTCAGCCTGTTTTGGTGGGTTGGAGTTTTGGCCTGCCTGGTGACATCACCAGAAAATGTGTTAATGGACCAATAATAAAGGCAATTCCAAACCTCTCTGCCAATAGATGGGTTGGTTGTTTAGCAACAAGTGCGCAAATATGGGGCAAAAACAACAGGGTTGGCTTAGATTGTTGACAACATGTAAACTATATTTTGCCTCCAATGTTTATTGAATAAATTGCACATGAGCACTTGTTGTCTATGAAATACATTGTTACAGTTGTTGGTTAGCTAGCAAGTGAATTTTTTAAATATTAGCATAGAGGTGACGTCAGTCAAAACACCTCAAAACAAATCAAGGTATCAAGAATAAGAAAACACTTACGTTCCCACATGGCAGTTTGTCATTGTTGCTATAGCTATCTGGTCATCCAGAATCACAACAACACATGGACTTTTGTCCCATTTTTAAAAAATGTATTTAACCTTTATTTAACTAGGCAAGTCAGTCAAGAACAAATTCTTATTTACACTGACGGCCTAGGAACAGTGGGTTAACTGGTCTAGGAACAGTGTGTTAACTGGTCTAGGAACAGTGGGTTAACTGGTCTAGGAACAGTGGGTTAACTGGTCTAGGAACAGTGGGTTAACTGCCCTAGGAACAGTGGGTTAACTGGTCTAGGAACAGTGGGTTAACTGGTCTAGGAACAGTGGGTTAACTGCCCTAGGAACAGTGGGTTAACTGCCTTGTTCAGGGGCAGAACAACAGATTTTTACCTTGCCAGCTCGGGGATTCAATCTAGCAACCTTTCAGTTACTGGCCAAACACTCTAACCACTAGGCTACCTGCCGCCCCACTGAAGCATGCACATCATTTTTGTGACGTTCTCAGCTAAGCCGTCTATAACAGCTAGCTGTCAGTTTTCCCCTCCCCAATGAGACCACTCCCAGACAGTCCTAGGAAAAAAAATATCTTGAGAATTTGCTTAGCTAAGAAACTGTTTGTTTTCAATGAAAATGGTCAAAAAGAAACAATCACAGTAAGGCACGTCATTGTTACCCAGAAATGATTTGATATTGAGATAAAAACAGCTGCATTGGACCTTTAACATATCAAGATAAAATACTGTAGTCAGGCAACATATGAGATGTGAATAGGCAATATTTCATTCTGAAGTCAGAGTTTATTTTCTCTTGCATCAGCCCAAATAATGTCCACCAGCGGTTGTGTTATATTTCTTAACGGACTTGCCTCGTTAAATAATAATGCTTAGAAATGTGCACAAGCGGATTACGCATCTAAGGAGTGCCCTCCGTGCTTTTATTTGGACTCCGACTGATGCATGCTCCAATTTCCATGCTCGGACCGCGGTACTGTAGTATGCATATTTAGAAACACCCTGTGGTGACCTGACAATGTGTGGCCATACCTGGTTGATGAGGTTGACCGTGTTCTGCAGTAGAAGTGCAGCTCTCCTCCTCTCGTCGTTGGTGTTGGAGTCCTGGGCTAGCTTCTGAATCTTCTCCTCTGCTGCTTTACTGAACAGAACCTGAGACAGGACCACAACATAACCATAGTCAGACGGGCGGCCATTGATTGCATGCTTTCAGTGCGAGTGTGTATTTGTATGTGGCTTACTCACAGTCCCGTGGCCGTTAGCCTCAAAGTAAACACCAATGTCAAACTCCTGGGCTGCATGGTGAAGGTGTTTCACTCCTGTCTTGGTACACCTCACTATTACCTGGGAAGAGGGAGGAGAGGTCAGCACTGATCGCATGTGTGTGTTGGAAAGACTGAGGAGTGTGTCCACACCTTCATGGTATCTTCCAGGTATTGTGTAGAGCTGCCGTTAGCGTACGCTGTCTGCACCACGGCTATCTGCAGGTCAAGACCAGCCTGCACAAACCCAAACACACACAGGGGGAACACAGGTTAGTGTGTGCACACTTCTGAATGAGGATGGTACCGAGTCCGTGTGTGTTATGTAGGGGCGTGTTTAAGCATCATTCATCTTGGTTAACCCAGAACTAAAGTCTTGCGTAATTGGTCAGCTGCTCGATTAAGTTCTGAGTCCATACAGAAGCAATGAAGAAATGCTAAACGAGGAGCAGAACCGGAACAAGTAACTCCACCCTCTGTCTTCGCAAGCTATGGGCCGAATGTCACCTCCCCTTCCAAATTTCAAAAGATGCTAACACCTGCGAAATCGTGATTTGTCCAAATAACCAGTGATGAAAAACCCAAGCCCCGGAACTATTGCTGCTCGTTAGCGAACGGTGCTCATTGTATAGAGACAAATCGACAGTACCACTTATGTTTACTGCAGTCTGCCCACCAGAGATTAAAGCATCCAAGGTAAGTATAGCAAGTGTGTGAGTGTGTGTGCATATACTTGTGTGAGCAGTTCTTTGAGGTAGGTGCTGATGAGAGTGGCAATCTTGTCTCCATCTAGCAGATGAAATCTCCCTGCAGAGCCGCTGTAGTAATAAACTATACGATCAGCATCGCCATCATAGGAACAGCAACGCTCCCCAGCAGTCATCTCCACCCCTAGAGAGAGAGAGAGAGAGAGAGACAGAGAGGAAAAAAGAGAAGAAGAAGGGTCAGAGCCATCCACTTCATGAGTCTGGCTGTGGCCGACAGTATTTATTACATGTAACTCATTGAGATGTCTTCCCTCTGGTTGCCAAACATGGAAACTATAATATAACAATCCTGACTGTCCTGCGTTTCATAGTGAGATATAGCAGGTCTGTTTATCAGTCACCTGTAGTCTGAGACACACTCATGAGTCAAAGTTCGGTGTCGACCTCACGGTGCATTAGGACACACCAAGAGGTGAGCCCTACCTCAATAACAGCAGTCCCCGTGTAGCTCAGTTGGTAGAGCATGGAGCTTGCAAATACAGGGTTGTGGGTTGAATACCCACGGGGGACAGTTTGAGAAAAAACTATGAACATGTATGCACTTGCTAATGTAAGTCGCTCTGGATAAGACCATCTGCTAAATGACTAACGTAAATAATCTTAAATAGCTTCCTCTCCTTGTTTCTTGTTCTTTCCCTATACAGATCTGAAATGTAAAATGACAGTTGCAAGTGGATGTTCTCCATATAGCTTTCACTTGACTTACCCCATCTCTTCGCAGCAATACAGATGCCGTGCAAATAAAATACAGGAAACTGGGCGAGGATGCTATTTGTGGTCTATTGAGAGGCACACATGGAGAGAAAAGAGACCAGGAGAGGTCTGCTGGACTGCAGTCGCACCTTTGGGAGCTCTCTGCTGTACTTTGACGTAGTCGGCTCCACACAGGTGGTTGAGTTTCCCGCTGGAGCCGTCGTTGAAGAGGGACAGCTGCAGCTCGTTCTTCAGGTAGGTCTCCATCTCACACACCTTCAGAGCCCCGATACCATTAGCGCCGTCCACCAGCAGGGCCTTCTGATCATCTGTACGGTTAGGCACCTGGAGAGGGGGGGCGGAATGGGTAACATTATTTTTCATGAGCAATCATTTAACTGCTTGAAAATGTGTATACATGATTTATAAAATAATATACATGCTTATAACTGCTTACAAATGTGTGTATGTGATTATAAATGATAGAATACAAATGTTTTATGTATTGTCATGCTTATTAAATGGAGGTTATTATAGTGTTACAAACAGACAGAGGTGATGTAGTCTTACGTTCTTAGTGAGCTGGATGAAAGCCTGGGAGAGTTTCCGGTAGTAACCTTTGACAGTGGCTTCACCATAGCGACCCTGGGTGTTCTGACAGCATACCATGTAGTGCAGCTGGGGTGTCGTCACCAAGCCATAGTCTGATAGACAGGGAAAGATACAAATCAGTGATTTACAAAAAAATAAAAAATAACCAACAATCAATCACACACCAAGGTGTAGTCGAATAAGAATGACAGAAGGATTGACATAATAGACAGCTAAGGAAACCTAAGAGTTAACACACCTTTACTGTGGCCTCCCAGGGCATGGACTCCATCCAGTACTGCCTGTGATAGGCTGTCACTACTGGGCCTGAAGTAACACAACCAATCAGATTAAACGTCTAAGGAGATATCGGAGTTGCCTGACGACTCAAACTGAATTCTTCCTCTGCTGTATGTTCGCTACATAGTTCAGTCTGAGAATTCCATCTTTGAAGTTGTTTGTGGTGACGTCAAAATGTTGTACAAAGCAAAGTCATCAGTGACTGGATCATATCTAACCAATGAGAGTATCAAAGCCAATGACACATTTTTAGACGCCGCTTTACCCACGTGTGTTCTGGCCCAACCCATTGGTTTCTGGGACCAATCAGAACGGTTGCATTAATTTGCATCACCCGGTGCCTCATGTGGAAAGAGTTTACGTATTTAAGACCATTCCATTGGTCCTAAAGTTAAATCTCCACCCACCCAGGACACCGGGTGATGCAAAAGGAACTCACCCCGTTATATTGATATTCATGGTTATAGTTTAGTTTCTAAAGAATGCGAACACCCCAGTACCTGGTGTCTTTGCCCACGAACACGCTGGCCTCTTGGGCCATGCTGATGGCCTCTCTCTCTATGACGTCTTTCAGAGCGGTGAGTAGCTCCTCCTGCTCTGCGTTGGCCAGCTGGGTGGCATAGACCTCCCACGCAGGGGTCACCATCTCCCCCATGGGGTCCACCAGCTTCACCCCGTTATCCTCCTGGAGAGGGGGTGAGATAGTGGATAGGAAGGGAGAGGTGGCGAGACGGAAAGAAGGGGTATGATGAGAGGAATAGGTAAATGGAGGGTGAGGTAAATGGGGGGGGGGAGAGAGAAACATGGATATTGTGTAATTCAGAAAAGCAATAGTTTACCTGAAACCAAATCAATACTAGACAACTTTCCTCTAATAATATCTGAAAATTGGCCCTGAGAGCACACCAGAATAAAACACCAGAGACTATCAGTTAAAGAGAGACTCTGAAGCCACACAAACACAGTGAATGATTAATAGGCTACTGAATGCACTTCATGTTTTGTTCACCTCAGGGTTGTGTGACGCAGTGACCATGACTCCGATGGTGGCCTTAGTCTTCTTGGAGCGGAGTGTGGCCAGTAAACCCATTCGGAACATGACATGGTCTAACTGCTTAGAGTTGGTGCGGAACCCAGCAGTACCATACTGTAGGACCAACCCTACAGGTTTAGGGTGGACAGCAGACTTCTGGGATACTTCCTCAAACTGGGCCATTCCTGAAACACATAACAGGGAAACAAAGGGGATGTCCTGATAGTCTTAAATTGGTTCCTCTCTTCAGCTCCTCTCCTTCATAACATGTAGTTTATAGTCGTCAAGGGGCTAAACATGTTAGGAATCCCAAAGAATCATCATGATCTGATATTCATTCTGAACACATTACAATAATAACGACGACAGCAATACACCTTTGTAAACACTATTACAATATTTGATTTGTCAATTTAATGAGGTGACTGAGAAAACATGTTCATCATGCATTCGTCGTTAATCCACCATAAACCTATGCCCTACTAGGACATACTTTACGGGTCAAAGGTGTAACGTTGTCTGTGCTGAACATTCATGTCAACCAGCTAGCTACAGCAGAAACATGAT
Organism: Oncorhynchus tshawytscha; assembly: GCF_018296145.1. NCBI lineage: Eukaryota > Metazoa > Chordata > Actinopteri > Salmoniformes > Salmonidae > Oncorhynchus > Oncorhynchus tshawytscha. The sequence continues at coordinate 21,254,968 of NC_056446.1, forward strand.
TGAGCTCCTCTGACATACGTGCAGCGTAATTTACTTGTTAAACGATCAATAGAATACAGACTATTAATTTCGAAATACTTACTAAACTGATCAATTGTTTTTCTTTCACTTACTTGCAGTTGTTGAAGAAGAAGCTACCAAGGAAGTGGAGTGAATGGAAAGCTTCCTGATTCTCCTGGCGACGTGGCTGCGGTTCAGGGTACGTCACGTGACCACGCCCTTCAACTGTGGTGCGCTGCTACTTGGAACGAACCCAATAATCTGAGCACATGAACTGGGCGGATTACACATTCTGTTTTGATGCATTTATTCAGTGGCCACCGTTTTAGACGACGATTTCAAACAAGAACAATTAGTGGGTTTGTTTTTCCAATGTTTTTTTTCCCCAAGACAAATAAATACGGTATATTTTTAATCATAGAGCCTTTAATAAAGTGCCTAGAATAAATGTGTATAATAAAATGCAGTTATTGTCTATTATATTATCTTGCTCTGTATAGCTTTTGCAACAAACGGCAGACAACGCAACTTTACTTATAAGGGGTCGAGGCAATACAATTATGCTAATTATATTGCTGTATAGGCTACAGTGTGCGGCAAAATTTCAACGACCAGGCACGGCTACAGTAATAATGAGAGTGTAGTTTAATTGAGAGAGTAGCGTCATGAGGGCACCTGCCAATTGGAAAAAATAAGGTAATCCCTGTGCGCAGTGTGTTCGAACCTGGCTTTTAATATTGTGCACCCTTGCAGCAGTGCACACTTGAAAATGAACACTGTCATATTAGCGATATGAGTTATATACTGTAGGCCTACAGGAATACTCCCCTTTAAGAACGCACGACCGTGAGCGTGGTAGACTTGGGCGTGTGTCGGCTAATAAAGCGTCACCTGACCCTGACCTAACACTGACTGCACTGAGGGAAGAGAGGACAGAACCGCAGACAGATAGACACTCTAAATAAATAAATACACGAACGAGTGAATTAAATACACAATTATTTCCAACATCTCCATCTTCATAGAGTAGCCTATTCCGCGTCCTTGGATTGGTGCGCCGGTCAGTGTTGGCTACTGCCACAGGGGGAAGAGGCGCAACTGCTGTAGACAAAGAGGCGCGTTGCCCTTCTCTATCAGACATTCCTGATCAGAAAAAAAGATCCGGTAGGAATATTTTAACCCACGAGCCGACAAGGACACTGTGCGTCATTACTACAAAACGGTTATTTTGAAAGCTCTACATTCTACCCGTGCATTTACCTCCTCCGGTTTACCGTTTTGCGTGGGGAGTGGAAACACTTGACCGTCAATTCGATGTTCCTGCAAAACGGATAAGAGAATATTCTGTGGATTTCTGATGAAGTTTGGACATTTGGCCAAATCCATTCATTCCGAGGACAAGAAGCGCTGCGCGGTCGCAACCTTTTCGATCTCCTGGTTGATTCTTTGTTAGGCCTATTGCTTTATTGCTGTGGTGCGAGGAAATATATTCTATTGCCAGCGTAGTGTTACGTAAGAGTGGCGTTATCCAAGGTGCTGAACTGGACGTTATAACGGGACACAAGGCAAGGGAAGAGAGCAATCTTGCGTAAGTCTAACCATGTCAGAACACACATATAAACGTGACCTAATTATTTAATTTCAAATTATGTCTTTATTTATTTACTTGAGCTAATTTTGAAAATGTGTTACCCATTCAGAAGGTCACAGGCCTATCCGTGAGGGATTTGGAGAGGACCGCACTGCACTGGCATCGTTGATACCCGTATTCCTGTAGGAAGACCGCCTTTTCATATTCTTTTTTCTCATTAGTGAAATAAGTTCTTGAGGTGGTCGACTACACGGGGAGAAAATGTCGGGGCAGACGCTCACGGATCGTATTGCCGCTGCGCAGTACCAGTTGACGGGATCAGAGGTATCTCGCGCCGTCTGCAAAGCCACCACTCATGAGGTGATGGCGCCCAAGAAAAAGCACCTGGAATGTAAGAGCACTCCCATCCCCACCCTTTTCTGCATATATTGATATTTCGGGTCTTTAGGCCTACTCTCCAACTTGATTAGGATAGACATTTGTTTATTCAGAACTCACAGAAACACACACACATACTGTAATCACACACACACACATACACACACACACACACACACACACACACACACACACACACACACACACACACACACACACACACACACACACACACACACACACACACACACACACACACAGAGGCAATATCAAGTGTAGAACACATGTCACTGTAAACTGCATCATTTGTATTAGATGTCTATGGACAATTTGTTTGACATTCATTAGAATGTCACTTTATATGTTAGGCAAATCTTCAACCAATGCATTACATTTCTATGTTCCTGCCCAGCATGTGGGCAGAGTGGTAACATTAATTGATGTTTCCATGGAGATGACCCCATTGGTGACCCCTAGTCATCTCACATGTGCAGCCCATAGTGATTGGAGAGAGAGGTGGTCATAATTCAAGACAGGCTGACACACACAGAGGCCGATAGTTATAATACACAATGCTCTTGTTCACTTGCCTGCTGCCCTTGCACACTACCCCTCCCAAACTTCCCTTCACTGATCCTTATGGCAGGAATGCATGTCTTCAAGTCTTCACGGGCTGCAGTGTCTGCTAGTTTTGTTATTGATTAGCTAAAGAGCTCCCTTACTTGGTTTCACAGGTATAGCCTACACACTATGCCGTACATCAACTGACAATGCACGGGCAACAACTAGAAAACAGATATATGTAGCCCGACAATAGGTAGATAGGCCTTTACATCCAAGTTGGCTTATTAACCAGTAGACAATTTTTCCTGCATCACCACAGAATTGCAACTTCATACCAAACAACTCTGTTTCTATAAAGACACAGGTCTGCCTCATGACAAGACATTATTAATCACTGTCATTCGGCCTTGCAGCCTGAGTCAGACTAAACCAGTCATCCTCCGTTGCGTGGATGGGTGGTGTTCCACCTGGCTATGTGTGTGTGGTCAGGTGGCCGGCCTAGTCTTAGGCTAGGTCTAGCAGGACTCATGCCTTGTACTGTGTGATCCGCTCTCCACTGAATAATGCATTAATCAGCCAATGTCTGGCCTGCATTATTTACACAGCCAAAGGTGGCAATGCTAATGATAGAGTAGGCAGGAGACTGCTAGGGATTAGTTTAGCATAGCACAGACAGAGAGAGACAATTCACAGAATGGCTGTCAAGGGAAAGACCTGAGGTCTTTAGCCAACAAATTATATGTTAATGTTTACTGTACATTTATAGGATTTTCATTTGATCACCCTGTTGCAGGAGAACTTTTCTGCAATATCCTTCCTGATTTGTCCTTGTTTTGAAGATTGCTCATTAAGAAATGCTAGCGGCCATGACTGATGCCAAAAAACGAGAGTTGTCTTGGGAAGTGTGGTTTGATGTGGGTGTGTTATGTTCACATATCGTACCTTAGCACCGTAGCAACAATATGGTCACTTCCTCAAAATAGTCACTTCCTTAAAATAGTCACAATTAATCTAAGATAAATTAAGAAATCTTTAATTAATTTAGACGTTTTTGCAAAGGAAGTCTTAGTCATGCAATTGTACATAGCTAAGCTATTTGGTGCAGTATTTCTCAAGTGAAATTAGCATGAGGCCTCCCGAGTGGCACAGCAGTCAAAGGCATTACTACAGACCCGAGTTCGATCCCAGGCTGTGTTGCAGCCGGCCACGACTGTGAGACCCATGAGGTGGCACACAATTGGCCCAGCGTCGTCTGGGTTAGGGGAGGGTTTGGCCGGCCGGGATGTCCTTGTCCCATTGCGCTCTAGAGTCTCCTGTGGCGGCCGGGCGCATGCTCTCTGACTTCGGTCACCAGTTGTAAGGTGTTTCCTCCGACACATTGGTGTGGCTTTCTACCGGGTTAAGCGGGCAGTGTGTCAAGAAGCAGTGCGTCTTGGCAGGGTCGTCTTTTGAAGAACGCATGGCTCTCGACCTTCGCCTCTCTGAGTCCGTACGGGAGTTGCAGCGATGAGACAAAACTGTAACTACCACTTGGATATCCAGAAAAAGGGGTAAAAAGTACAACCCAAAATAACGAAATAAAATGTGCATGAAAACTAGTCAGTGCAAACAGTCTATCGAGTTGGGAAAGTCTGGCTTCGCGCTCAGTACTGATTTCTGAGAACAATAACATGTCGACAACTTCATCATCTGCAAGCTGTCAAACTATCGTAAATAAAGCGCAAGCTACACACTGTTTATCAGTAGACAAAATAATTTGCTAGCTAGCTAATTCCAACTCTGTGTTTGTCAATTAAGCTATCAAGTAGTAGCTAGCAGGCACAATGAGCAGCCAGGCCACAATCAGCTTATTAAGTCACTGGCCAGTGGCTTGGTGCCGCGTTTTTTTCACAACTTTATCACTATCTATTTCCAGAGTGTGTGTCTGTCTGTGTTTCATAGGGACTCATGTTACAAAACAGATCATGGGGACACATGAGGCTTGCAAAAGGGTTTTTGAATATTGACAAGTTGCAGTTAGGATACAAGTGTTGTCTGATCGTCTCAATTGATTGACACAACGGGATGCCAAACGAACTATGGGAATTGGTTCCCCTTCACGCAATGTGATTAAGATGAATAATATCAAAGATGTTTACAGTCACGCCACACCCTTACTGTACCCATGTGACATGTCACTATAAAAGGTGATGAGGTGTGACATACTGTCTTTTCTTCATGATCACATTTATGTGTTTTACAATGCAAGATTGCTATTAATCCCCTTTGGATTACTTTCTTACAATTCTTCTATGATTTGAGGAGGTGCCACGAGTAGTTATATTATCTAATCTACTCCCTCTCTCTCGCTCTCATTATTGTGCCTGCCCATACTAGCTAACTTTTATTACTTTTTGTAGGGCTTTTCTATACTTATGTGTTAGCTTCGGGTCTATCCCGTTACCTAAGAAGTTAACTTGTAGCTAGCTAGCCAAATTAGCCATGCATAGCTGTTGTTGGTGCTTGTTTTAATTTTTTATTACATTTTTACCCCTTTTTCTCCCCAAAAAAGGGGTATCCAATTGGTAGTTACAGTCATGTCTCATCGCTGCAACTCCGGTATTGACTCGGGAGAGGCAAAGGTCGAGAGACGTGCGTCCTCCGAAACACAACCCAACCAAGCCACACTGCTTCTTGACACAATGCCCACTTAACCCGGAACCAGCCGCACCAATGTGTCGGAGGAAACACTGTACACCTGGCGACTGAAGTCAGCTTGCACTGCGCTCGGCCTGCTACAGGAGTTGTTAGTGCGCGATGGGACAACTACATCCCTGCCGGCCAAACCCTCCCCTAACCCGGATGACGCTGGGCCAATTGTGCGCCGCCCCATGGGTCTCCCGGTCGCGGCCCGGCTGCGACAGAGCCTGGACCCGAACCCAGAATCTCTAGTTGCACAGCTTAGACCACTGCACCATTCGGGAGGCTGTTGGTGCTTGTTGACCCATTGATCCAACATTACCACTCCCTCACTTGGAGTTTTGTTGTGATCACGGAGCTCAGCGGTGTTGTAGGCTACCAGTCCTCGCTTGACCAAGTCCACCAACGCCGAGACTGACAGTCCGTGCTTGACTCTGCTATTCAGATTTTTTGTATGTTTTTTAAATATTTTTTATTTAACCCTTATTTAACTAGGCAAGTCAGTTAAGAACAAATTCTTATTTACAATGACAGCCTACACAGGCCAAACCCGGACGATGCTGGGCCAATTGTGCGCCACCCTATGGGACTCCCAATCACGGACAGTTGTGATACAGCCTGGAATCAAACCAGGGTGTCTGTAGTGATGCCTCTAGCACTGAGCATAATTATAATAATCACAGTGGTTGTAGAGGGTTTGTCAGCTTCCCACTCTTATGACACAGACTATGAGCGCTCTGATGATGCTATCTAGCATCATCATGTCCCATCATGTCCCAGGGTCGACCAGAAAATATTGTGTCAATACTTTGCCCCTTGATAACCAGGACACTTCTGTATGTTGTAAAAGCGTTACATGATCGCTGCCCATATCATTGCATAGTGCCAAAAATACACGAGAGTTCAGGGGCCTTACTTTAACAAAGTTAACAATTTTCACTGTAGAGTCCAAAACATCTTTCAAGCTGTCAGGCATTCCCTTGGCAGCAAGAGCCTCTCGGTGGATGCTTCAGTGTACCCAAGTGGCGTAGGGAGCAAGGAGTAGCTGCTTGCACGCGTGTTACCACTCCACTATGTCTCCCTGTCATGGCTTTTCCGCAATCAGTACAGATACCAACACATCTTGACCACCAAAGTCCATTTGATGTCACAAAGCTGTTCAGTTCAGTGCTGTTCAGTACTTATATCCTCTCATGTTATATCCTCTCAGTACTTATATCCTCTCCTGTTGTCCTGGTTTCCAGTACCACCCATAAAGTTATTTAACTAGGTGAGTCAGTTAAGAACAAATTCTTACTTACAATCACGGCTTACCAGGGAACAGTGTGTTAACTGCCTTGTTCCGGGGCAGAACATCAGATGTGTACCTTGTCAGCACAGGGATTTGATCCAGCAACTTTTCGGTTACTGGCCCAATGCTCAAACCATTAGACTACCTGCCGCCCGGAGGAAAGGCACTACTCCCAATATAAGTGAACCCCAAATCAATGTAGTTCTCATCATATTTACGCCTCTTCAATAGTTCAACATCCCTGTCTGTTGTTCAGTGCTTTCCTGGGTAAAAAGGGGGCAGTAGCTCTTTGGCTGCATCAGATTCACATGCTTGCTGGGCTAACAACATATTTTGAATTACCGATGCTAGCATTGGATGTGCTCGTGGAAGCAGAACAACTTGTATCGTCGACAGTTGCAGGTGTAGTCCTGCTGGTAGTAGCAGTACTACCAGTGGAGCTGATATGTGTCTCTATGGACGCAACCATTTATCAATTTTTGAGCAAATGGAATGAGCAGCAGCTACGTTTGGCTACATATTAACCGTTAGTGGAATTCCCACGAGAGAGTAACAGAATGTGATTGGATGGTAATTATTTGACTAAGCTACCTGTATGACATTGTGTTGTTATTTAGCTGAACACTAGATGGTTTAATTTTATTTTTGGCAGTGAAACAAGGCTACTGAGGCGTGAAAAGAAACTCACCCAAATGTATAGAACCATTGGAAAATATAAATATAAATGGACTGTTTTTGAAAATGTGAAGGAATTTTTTTTTTTTTTTTAACTTTTATTGATTTAAAATAAATGTGAATCACATTTTTATGTATGTAACCTTGATTCTCTGAGTATAGTAACAGGTCGCCAAGCTTTCATGTCGTTCCTCCACCTCCATGGGGTTCGAGTGAAGTAATAGACAGTATGTCATGCCTTTTATAAGTGAAGTTATGTGGGTAAAGTAGGAGTGTGACTGTAAACATCTTTGATATTAAGCATCTCAATCATATCGCGTGAAGGGGAAGCAGTTCCCCTGTAGGTCGTTTGGCAACCCGTTACTCAGAGAACCAAGGTTACATCTGTAACCTAACATGCTAGCACATGCGCAGATCAAATACACAGCTGGAACACCGATTGAAGGTGTTTACACGTCCTAGTAATTCAAAAGATTGCCCTGAAAACAAGGTGTTTTATTCTGCATATGCTTCCTTTGATTTTGACCTTACGGATAAGCAGAGTAGGGTGTTTACATTACTACTGCATAATGTGCCTACTGACATAATCAGTTTAATATCAAATTATTACTGTGAATGTAAACATACTCAATATGTCCCATTCATTTTCATTGCACTCAAATAAATGTGCATGCCTATTGGCGTGAAAAAAGTGATGGGAAAAATGCCTATGGACGTCACACGTCATCTGCCCAAATCAAATCAACTTTTTATTAGTCACATGCGCTGAATACAACATGTGTAGACCTTACAGTGAAATGCTTACTTACTAGTCCATAACCAACAATGCAGTTTTTTTTAAATGAATAAGAATAAGAAATGAAAGTAACAGGTAATTAAAGAGCAGCAGTAAAATAGAGCAGCAGCCGACGTTCCTCTGCACTGCCATGAGCAACTTTTGGCCAGCTGGCACATTTTGATTGGCTGCTGTCCGATTCAAACTGTAATCGGTTAAATAAAGAGTTGATGGGCTGCACACTTGTTTTCAATAGCATCATTTTTTATATTTGGGCTTGGGGAGGGTATCAAGTCAGTTTGAGTAAAAAGGCTCAAGTCCAAGTTAAGTGACCAGTCATTGGTGTTAAAGTCGAGTTGCAAGTCATGATATTTGTGACTCGAGTCTGACTCGAGTTCAAGTCATGTGACTCGAGTCCTCACCTCTGGGTGTTCCTTTTGTCCAGGTGGGAAAGGGCAGTGTGGAGTGCAGTAGAGATTGCATCATCTGTGGATCTGTTATGGAGGTATGTAAAGTGGAGTGGGTCTAGGGTTTCTGGGATAATAGTGTTGATGTGAGCCATTACCAGCCTTTCAAAGCACTTCATCAATCAATCAATCAGCTGATGTCACAAAGTGCTGTACAGAAACCCAGCCTAAAACCCCAAACAGCAAGCAATGCAGGTATAGAAGCACAGTGGTTTGGAAAAACTCTCTAGAAAAGCCGGGAGAGAGAGAGAGAGAGAGAGGAGTGGTCTGGAGACACTGTGGCCCCGGCCGACGATACCCCCGTACATGGCCAAATAGGCAGGATATAACCCCACCCACTTTGCCAAAGCACAGCCCCCACACCACTAGAGGGATATCTTCAACCACCAACTTACCATCCTGAGACAAGGCGGAGTATAGCCCACAAAGATCTCCCCCACGGCACAAACCCAAGGGGGGGCGCCAACCCGGAAAGGAAGATCACGTCAGTGACTCAAGTGACACACCCCTCCTAGGGACGGCATGGAAGAGCACAAGTAAGCTTGTGACTCAGCCACTGTAATAGGGTTTGAGGCAGAGAGAGGGGAACAGACCAGGCAGAGACAGCAAGGGCGGTTCGTTGCTCCAGTGCCTTTCTGTTCACCTTCACACTCCTGGGACAAACTACACTCAATCATAGGACCTACTGAAGAGATGAGTCTTCAATAACGACTTAAAGGTTGAGACCAAGTCTACGTCTCTCACATGGATAGGCAGACCATTCCCTAAAAATGGAGCTCTATATGAGAAAGCCCTGCCTCCAGATGTTCGCTTAGAAATTGTAGGGACAGTACGGAGGCCTGCATCTTAGGACCGTAGCGTATGTATAGGTATGTACGGCAGGACCAAATCGTAAAGATAGGTAGGAGCAAGCCCATGTAATGCTTTGTAGGTTAGCAGTAAAACCTTGAAATCAGCCCTTGCCTTAACAGGAAGCCAGTGTAGCGAGGCTAGCGCTGGAGTAATATGATCACATTTTTTGGTTATAGTCAAGATTCTAGCAGCCATGTTTAGCACTAACAGAAATGTATTTAGTGCTTTCTCCGGGTAGCCGGAAAGTAGAGCAATGCAGTAGTCTAACCTAGAAGTGACAAAAGCATGGATTCATTTTTCTGCCTCATTTTTGGACAGGAAGTTTCTGATTTTTGCAATGTTGTGTAGATGGAAAATAGCTGTCCTTGAAACAGTCTTGATATGTTCGGCAAAAGAGAGAGGGTCCAGAGTAACGCAGAGGTCATTCACAGTTTTTTTTGAGACAACTGTACAACCACCAAGATTATTTGTCAGATTCAATAGACAATCTCTTTGTTTCTTTGGGACCTAGAACTAGCATCTCTGTTTTGTCTGAGTTTAAAAATAGAACATTTGCCGCAATCCACTTCCTTATGTCTGACACACAGGCTTCCAGGGAGGGAAACTTTGGGGCTTCACCATGTTTCATTGAAATGTACAGCTGTGTGTTGTCTGCATAGCAGTGAAAGTTAACATGATGTTTCCGAATGACATCACAAAGAGATAAAATATATAGTGAAAACAATGGTGATCCTAAAACAGAGCCTTGAGGTACACCAACATTTACAGTTGATTTGTCAGAGGACCACAGAGATAAACTGATATCTTTCTGACAGATAAGATCTAAACCAGACCAGAACTTGTCCGTGTAGACCAGTTTGGGTTTCCAATCTCTCCAAAAGAATGTGGTGATCAATGGTATCAAAAGCAGCACCAAGGTCTAGGAGCACAAGGACAGATGCAGAGCCTTGGTCTGACACCATTAAAAGGTAATTTACCACCTTCACATGTGCAGTCTCAGTGCTCTGATGGGGTCTAAAACCAGACTGAAGCATTTTGTATACATTGTTTGTCTTCAGGAAGGCAGTGAGTTGCTGCGCAACAGCTTTTTCAAAATGTTTTGAGAGGAATGGGAGATTCGATATAGGTCGATAGTTAAAAAAAAAAATTCTGGGTCAAGGTTAGGCTTTTTCAAGGGAGGCTTTATTACTGCCACTTTTAGTGAGTTTGGTACACATCTGGTGGATAGAGAGATGTGTATTATATTCAACATAGGAGGGCCAAGCACAGGAAGCAGCTCTTTCAGTAGTTTAATTGGAATAGGGTTCAGCATGCAGCTTGAAGATTTAGAGGCCATCATTATTTTCATCAATGTGTCAAGAGATATAATATTACAAAACTTGAGTGTCTCCCTTGATCCTAGGTTGTGCACACTCAGGACAACTGAGCTTTGGAGGAATAGGCAGATTAAAAGAGGAGTCCGAAATTTGCTTTCTAATGATCATGATCTCTTCGTCAAAGAAATTCATGAATTTATCACTGCTGAAGTGAAAGCCATCCTCTTTTGGGGAATATTGCTTTTAAGTTAGCTTTGCAACAGTATCAAAAATCAATTTTGGATTGTTCTTATTTTCCTCAATTAAGTTAGATAAATAGGATGATCAAGCAGCAGTGAGGGCTCTTCGATATTGCACAGTACTGTCTTTCCAAGCTAGTTGGAATACTTCCAGTTTGGTGTAGCGCCATTTCCATTCCAATTTTCTGGAAGCTTGCTTCAGAGCTTGGGTATTTTCTGTATACCAGGGAGCTAGTTTCTTACGACAAATGTTTTTGGTTTTTAGGGGTGCTGCATCTAGGGTATTACGCAAGGTTAAATTGAGTTCCTCAGTTAGGTGGTTAACTGATGTTTGTATTCTGACATCCTTGGGTAGGTGGAGGGAGTCTGGAAGGGCATCTAGGAATCTTTGGGTTGTCTGAGAATTTATAGCACGGCTTTTGATGATCCTTGGTTGGGGTCTGAGCAGATTATTTGTTGCGATTGCAAACGTAATAAAATGGTGATTATGAGGAAAAACATGAAGATCCACAACATTTATTCCACAGGACAAAACTAGGTACAGACTGTGGCAGTGAGTAGGTCCGGAGACATGTTGGACAAAACCCACTGAGTTGATGATGGCTCCGAAAGCCTTTTGGAGTGGGTCTGTGGACTTTTCCATGTGAATATTAAAGTCACCAAAAATGTGAAAATTATCTGCCATGACTACAAGGTCCGATAGGAATTCAGGGAACTCAGTGAGTAAGGCCATATATGGCCCAACAGTAGCTATAAAAAGTGGTTGAGTAGGCTGCATAGATTTGAGTTTGGGTTTATTTTATTTTTACAGGGACAGTGCACATTAATCAACGTTTCAGTAAAAGTGCCGGTTTTAGCCAGCCGGCTAATTTTCAACCACAGTCCCCATAACTAGAAGCTCAAAAGACAAAAACGCAGTCGGTTTTTTTTTTGTAAATTTAAATTTGCTATTGTAAATGTTAGCAACACCTCCGCCTTTGCAGGATGCACTGGGGATATGGTCACTAATGTAACCAGGAGGTGAGGCATCATTTAAAAAAGTAAATTCATCAGGCTTAAGCCATCTTTCAGTCAGGCCACTCACATCAAGATTATGATCATTGATTAGTTCATTGACTCTAACTGCCTTGGATTTGAGGGATCTAACATTAAGTAGCCCTATTTTGAGATGTGAGTTAATAATGACAGGAATGAAGGTCTTTATTCCAGTGAGATTGCTAAGGCGAACACCACCATGTTTAGTTTTGCCCAACCTAGATCGAAGCACAGACACGATCTCAATGGGGATAGCTGAGCTGACTACACTGACTGTGCTAGTGGCAGACTCCACTAAGATGGCAGGCTGGCAATCTCATTGTGGATGTGAGTTTATAGCCACAGACATGAGTGCTATTGGTCGGTAGTCATTTATACAGGTTACCTTAGTGTTCTTGGGCACAGGGACTATGGTGGTCTGCTTAAAACATGTTGGTATTACAGAATCGGACAGGGAGAGATTGAAAATGTTAGTGAAGACACTTGCCAGTTGGTCAGCGCATGCTCGCAGTACATGTCCTGGTAATCCGTCTGGTACTGCGCACTTGTGAATGTTGACCTGTTTAAAGGTCTTACTCACATTGGCTGCGGAGAGCGTGATCACACAGTCTTCCGGAACAGCTGGTGCGCTCATGCATGTTTCAGTGTTATTTGCCTCAAAGCGAGCATAGAAGTAGTTTAGCTCATCTGGTACACTTGTTTCACTGGGCAGCTATCGTCTGTGCTTCCCTTTGTAGTCTGTAATGGTTTGCATGCCCTGCCACATCCGTCGAGCATCAGAGCCGGTGTAGTATGATTCGATCTTAGTCCTGTATTACACTTTGCCTGTTTGATGGTTTGTTGCAGTGCATAGCAGGATTTCTTATAAGCTTCTGGGTTATAAGAAATAAGTTACAAGAGTCCGACCTTGAAAGCGGCAGTTCTACACTTTAGCTCAGTGTGAATGTTGCCTGTAATCCATGGCTTCTGGTTGGGATATATACGTACAGTCACTGTGGGGACAATGTCATCAATGCACTTTTTTATGAAGCCAATGACTGAGGTGGGGTACTCCTCAATGCCATCGGAGGAATCCCGGAACATATTCCAGTCCGTGCTCGCATAACAGTCCTGTAGCTTAGCATCTGCTTCATCAGACCACTGTTTTATTGATCGAGTCACTGGTGCTTCCTGTTTTAATTTAGCTTGTAAGCAGGAATCAGGAGGATAGAATTATGGTCAGATTTGCCAAATGGATGGTGAGGGAGAGCTTTGTATGCGTCTCTGTGTGTGGGGAGTAAAGGTGGTCCAGAGTTTCTTTTCCATCTGGTAGCACATTTAGCATGCTGATAGAAATTTGGTAAGACAGGTTTAAGTTTTCCTGCATTCTAGTCCACGACTACAAGGAGCGCCGTCTCTGGGTGAGCTTTTTCCTACATGCTTATGGCAGAATACAGCTCATTCAGTGCGGTCTTAGTGCCAGCATCAGTCTGTGGTGGTATGTATACAGCTACAAAATATACAGAAGAAAACTCTCTAGGTAGATACTGTGGTCTACAGCTTATCATGAGATACTCTACCTTAGGCGGGGCAAAACCTCAAGACTTCCTTAGATATCGTACACCAGCTGTTATTTACAAAAATGTTCTGTCCTGCTTTTACAGCGTATAACCAGCTAGCTGTATCTTGATAATGTCGTCATCCAGCCACAACTCCGTGAAGCATAAGATATTACAGTTTTGAATGTCCCGTTGGTACTTTACGTTTGTTTTACTGCTAGCCAAAAGACGCTGATCAGGAGGGATGGCGAATATATTGCATCTGAAACAGTTCTCAAAGTTGGATTTTCTAACAAAATAGGGGGTGATAAGGGATGAAAGACCAACACTTGAGCTTAAACGTTTGAATCCTGTTGCTGCAGGATTATTTTTCTTTGACAATATAGTTCAAATTAAGATCCTACAACTGTATATGTCTTCCCTTTGTTGTGACATAGATAGCTTTGTCTCTTGACTTTTCCAGGGCCATTCAACAAACTAGATGAATATAGGGCACCCTGTTCTCCCTATATTCTTTTCTTGCCAAGTAGCTAATGCCCTCAAGGCAAAATTCAAGGCTTCAAACACCAAACGTTAAATTAGGTCAACATTTTTAGGCAAGGGCTCCGCTTAACCTATGTTTATCAAGGGAAACACTGGTAGGGCATATTATTTGTCTTCTCCTCAGGGATAATGATATGGAAGGGTGTTTCTACTTTACATATTATATATATTACATATAGTTTGCACTTTTATGTGTTTGCATAACACACATTCCACAAATAATGCCCTAGGCCTAGACAAAGACATGGACATGGAATAAGAATATTGTATATCTCATTGACACTTTGCCGGTGACATCAATTTGCCACTGTGATGATACATCAAACATCTAAACCCCTCTAGTCATTGTGTGAAGCCATTCTTTTGGAGAATATAGAACTTGTTCTCCTTCCTCATTGTGTCATGATTGCTGACCCTTGAGGGGCAGTCCGGTTGCTGTGGCAACAGATTGGAGAGAGGCTCAGAGACTCTGGGGGTGATACTAATGACAGAGGGGGGTTCTGGGTAGGCACAGTGGTGGACAAACGACTCCAGAGTGATATGACAGATAGTCATTTGAGAGAAAAGCATACATATCCTTGGAATTACATTTTCTAATCAAATCAAAGTGTATTGGTCACTACAAGGATTTGAAGGTGTTATAGGAGGTGCAACAAAATGTTTGTTACTAGCAGTACAGTAGAATGTCTCGCAAATACAACACACACACACACACACACACACACACACACACACACACACACACATACACACACACACACACAAACAACAACAAATAGAACAAATAAATCAAGAAATAGGCATCCAAATTAGATATATTAAAGTAGGCAGGTGTGAGAATCCATAATATAAATGTGTGATGTGTAGAGGCAGTATATAATTTGGAAAAGAAAATGGTAAGCACAGTAATGTAACCTTTTGATTTCACCTCATTTTAACATTCTGTCATAAAGAGCACATGTTCAACTTGCAAAAATATTTTTCCATCTCAAGCGGTTAAATTTTAAAAAATGTACTACAGAAATGACTTTGTCAAAGCAACAAAAATAATTAGGGCTTTACAATTATGGCGAAACCTGGACACATTTTGGGATTAAGTGGGTTGAAATCTTCCTAGAAGTGACACAAGGTTGACAGAGGGACATGTCAAAATGCTGCATTTTGGCACTTTTAGCCTTTATTCATATATAAAAATCAGATTTATTGAATTCTCCATGTGGTCTATATTGAAGGGCACTACTTTTTAAAGAGGCTTTTAAAATGCAATATAGGTGCACAATTTTGCAGGTACAGTATATTTGGACGAGCCATGTCGAGAATACAGTATACATACACAGAGCATAAACAACAATATACAGTATAAACAGAATATGAGCTGACAAGCATTCAATGACTCTTTATACAACGGGTGGGTCTAATCCTGAATGCTGATAGGTTAAAACCGTATTCCAGCTGGTGTCTATTCCATAAATTACTACTGGCTAAATCTATGACATTAAAATGCCTATTTACTCTGTTCCATCTGACTGCGCAATCCACCGTCTCATCAGCCCAGCCAGGCAATTCATAAACTTGATTTCCACTATAAAATAGCATCTAGACATTATCTCACATTTCTTTTAGACTAACATTTAGTTTTGAACAGCAGAGATTTGTATAACCTTGCTGTCTGTCTCTCTGACATTTGCAACATTGTTTCAATATTCCAATTTGATCTCCAGCTGTCCAATAGTAATGGACGTGTCGTTCTCAGCCAGTCGAAATAATGAAACAACTGGCATCATTTTTATGGATATATACAAAGACATGTCAATTGAAAAAAAAGGGCAAATGAAACGAAGGTCAACTAGTTTGCAGTCTTTCCAGCTTCAGTTTGAAATGATTGTGTTACTGTAGCTGTGTTGTTGGCTAGCTCCTCTGAACAACACTTTCCTGACGAGTGAGCACATTTTCTATACCAGGCGAAATCAGAAGTGAGTGCTACGGGGCGGTAGTCATTTAGCTCAGTTACCTTAGCTTTCTTGGGAACAGGAACAATGGTGGCCCTCTTGAAGCATGTGGGGACAGCAGACTGGGATAAGGATTGATTGAATATGTCCATAAACACACCAACCAGCTGGTCTGCGCATGCTCTGAGGACGCGGCTGGGGATGCCGTCTGGGCCTGCAGCCTTGCAAGGGTTAACACGTTAAAATGTTTTACTCACGTCGGCTGCAGTGAAGGAGAGTCCGCAGGTTTTGGTAGCGGGCCGTGTCAGTGGCACTGTATTGTCCTCAAAGCGGCAAAGAAGTTGTTTAGTCCAGGAGCAAGACATCCTGGTCCGCGACGGGGCTGGTCTTCTTTTTGTAATCCGTGATTGACTGTAGACCCTGTCACATACCTCTCGTGTCTGAGCCGTTGAATTGCGACTCTACTTTGTCTCTATACTGACGCTTAGCTAATTTGATTGCCTTGCGGAGGGAATAGCTACACTGTTTGTATTCGGTCATGTTTCAGGTCACCTTGCCCTGATTAAAAGCAGTGGTTCGCTTTCAGTTTTGCGCGAATGCTGCCATCAATCCACGGTTTTTGGTTTGGAAACATTTTAATAGTTGCTGTCGGTACGACATCGCCGATGTACTTGCTAATAAACTCGGTCACCAAATCAGCGTATTCATCAATGTTGTTGTTTGACGCAATGCGGAACATATCCCAATCTACGTGATCGAAGCAATCTTGAAGTGTGGAATCAGATTGGTTGGACCAGCGTTGAACAGACCTGAGCGCGGGAGCTTCCTGTCTATAGGCTGGAAGCAACAAAATGGAGTCGTGGTCAGCTTTTCCCGAAGGGAGGGCGGGGGAGGGCCTTATATGCATTGCGGAAGTTAGAATAACAATGATCCAGGGTCTTACCAGCCCTGGTTGCACAAGCGATATGCTGATAGAATGTAGGGAGTCTTGTTTTCAGATTGGCCTTGTTAAAATCCCCAGCTACAATGAATGCAGCCTCAGGATATGTGGTTTCCAGTTTACATAGAGTCAAATGAAGTTGTTAAAGGAATTAAATGACTCTATGTTTTAATATCCAATTAAAATTAAACACTCTGTCCATTCATAAGGATTTGTAAGACCCTTATTCTATAATAATAGACAGAGCCCAGTCTCAAAGTCAAACAGCAGAGTTTATTCACGAGAGTACTGAGCACGATACAGGTTACCACAGGTTATAAACTGAAAATGACATCATTAGTTCCAGCACCAACCAGTGCCATCTCCGTTCCAGTACAAAGGCTGTATCTCAAGCCTTCCCACATCCGTCTCCCTACCAATTTAATATAATTTACGAGTCAAGGTTTTCTCGTGTAGATAAGCATTCTAGCCAGTCTGATTCATTTGTACCAAGGAACAGACAGTCATTGTTCTAACTCTTGACCACATTCACACACATTATATTCAGTACTGGGATCAAGAAAGAAAACTCATACATTTACAGCAACATAATAGTATTCTGATTAGTATATATACAGCAACATAATAGTATTCTGATTAGTATATATACAGTAACATAATAGTATTCGGATTAGTACATATACAGTAACATAATAGTATTCTGATTAGTCAGTCCTGATTGTAATGTATACATAATTAGTCATCATTGATAAAAATTCCCTTAACAGAAGTTCGTTCAGGGCCATTGATGTGTCTGCTTGGGGGGGGAATATATGCGGCTGTGATTATAATCGAAGAGAATTCTCTTGGTAGATAATGCGGTCGATATTTGATTGTGAGGAATTCTAAGTCAGGTGTACAGAAGGACTTGAGTTCCTGTATGTTGTTATGATCACACCACGTCTTGTTAATCATAAGGCATACCCCCCGCCCTTCTCCTTACCAGAAAGATGCTTGTTGCTGTCGACGCAATGCGTGAAGAAACCAGCTGGCTGTACCGACTCCAATAGCGTGTCTCAAGTGAGCCATGTTTCCGTGAAGCAAAGAAAGTTACAGTCTCTTATGTCTCTCTGGAATGCTACCCTTGCTCGGATTTCATCTACCTTGTTGTCAAGAGACTGGACATTGGCGAGTAGTATGCTTGGGAGCGGTGCGCGATGTGCCTGTCTCTGGAGCGTGACCAGAAGACCGCTTCGTCTGCCTCTTTTACGGCGTCGTTGTTTTGGCTCGCCGGCTGGGATCCGATCCATTGTCCTGGGTGGTGCCCCACAAAGTGAAAGGTTTTTATAAAATTTGTCAAATTTAGGAAAATAAAAAAAAGATACCTTATGTACATAAGTATTCAGACCCTTTGCCATGAGACTCGAAATTGAGCTCATGTGCATCCTGTTTCCAATGATAATCATTGATGTTTCTACAAGTTGATTAGAGTCCACCTGTGGTAAATTTAATTGATTGGACATGATTTGGAAAGGCACACACCTGTCTATATAAGGTCCCACAGTTGACAGGGCATTTCAGATGAAAAACCAAGCCATGAGATCGAAGGAATTGTCCGTAGAGCTCCGAGACAGGATTGTGTCGAGAGACAGATCTGGGGAAGGTTACCAAATGATTTCTGCAGCATTGAATTTCCCCAAGAACACAGTAGCCTCCATCATTCTTTTATACATTTAAAAAAATAAATTTGCCTCCATCATTCATTCTTAAATGGAAGAACTTTGGAACCACCAAGACTCTTCCTAGGGCTGGCCGCCCAGCCAAACTAAGCAATCAGGGGAAAAGGGCCTTGGTCAGGGAGGTGACCAAGAACCCAATAGTCATCAAATCAAATCAAATCAAATGTATTTATATAGCCCTTCATACATCAGCTGATATCTCAAAGTGCTGTACAGAAACCCAGCCTAAAACCCCAAACAGCAAGCAATGCAGGTGTAGAAGCACGGTGGCTAGGAAAAACTCCCTAGAAAGGCCAAAACCTAGGAAGAAACCTAGAGAGGAACCAGGCTATGTGGGGTGGCCAGTCCTCTTCTGGCTGTGCCGGGTGGAGATTATAACAGAACATGGCCAAGATGTTCAAATGTTCATAAATGACCAGCATGGTCGTATAATAACAAGGTAGAACAGTTGAAACTGGAGCAGCAGCACGGTCAGGTGGACTGGGGACAGCAAGGAGTCATCATGTCAGGTAGTCCAGGGGCATGGTCCTAGGGCTCAGGTCCCCCGAGAGAGAGAGAGAGAAAGAGAGAATTAGAGAACGCACACTTAGATTCACACAGGACACCGAATAGGACAGGAGAGGTACTCCAGATATAACAAACTGACCCTAGCCCCCGACACATTAACTACTGCAGCATAAATACTGGAGGCTGAGACAGGAGGGGTCAGGAGACACTGTGGCCCCATCTGAGGACACCCCAGACAGGGCCAAACAGGAAGGATATAACCCCACCCACTTTGCCAAAGCACAGCCCCCACACCACTAGAGGGATATTTTCAACCACCAACTTACCATCCTGAGACAAGGCTGAGTATAGCCCACAAAGATCTCCGCCATGGCACAACCCAAGGGGGGCGCCAACCCAGACAGGATGACCACATCAGTGAATCAACCCACTCAGGTGACGCACCCCTTCCAGAGACGGCATGAGAGAGCCCCAGTAAGCCAGTGACTCAGCCCCTGTAATAGGGTTAGAGGCAGAGAATCCCAGTGGGAAGAGGGGAACCGGCCAGGCAGAGACAGCAAGGGCGGTTCGTTGCTCCAGAGCCTTTCCGTTCACCTTCCCACTCCTGGGCCAGACTACACTCAATCATATGACCCACTGAAGAGATAAGTCTTCAGTAAAGACTTAAAGGTTGAGACCGAGTTTGCGTCTCTGACATGGGTAGGCAGACCGTTCCATAAAAATGGAGCTCTATAGGAGAAAGCCCTGCCTCCAGCTGTTTGCTTAGAAATTCTAGGGACAATTAGGAGGCCTGCGTCTTGTGACCGTAGCGTACGTGTAGGTATGTACGGCAGGACCAAATCAGAGAGATAGGTAGGAGCAAGCCCATGTAATGTAATGCTTTGTAGGTTAGCAGTAAAACCTTGAAATCTGCCCTTGCTTTGACAGGAAGCCAGTGTAGAGAGGCTAGCACTGGAGTAATATGATCAAATTTTTTGGTTCTAGTCAGGATTCTAGCAGCCGTATTTAGCACTAACTGAAGTTTATTTAGTGCTTTATCCGGGTAGCCGGAAAATAGAGCATTGCAGTAGTCTAACCTAGAAGTGACAAAAGCATGGATTAATTTTTTTGCATCATTTTTGGACAGGAAGTTTCTGATTTTTGCAATGTTGTGTAGATGGAAAAAAGCTGTCCTTGAAATGGTCTTGATATGTTCTTCAAAAGAGAGATCAGGGTCCAGAGTAACGCCGAGGTCCTTCACAGTTTTATTTGAGACGACTGTACACCCATTAAGATTAATTGTCAGATTCAACAGAAGATCTCTTTGTTTCTTGGGACCTAGAACAAGCATCTCTGTTTTGTCCGAGTTTAAAAGTAGAAAGTTTGCAGCCATCCACTTCCTTATGTCTGAAAAAAGTATCAAAAAGGAATTTCGGATTGTTCTTATTTTCCTCAATTAAGTTAGAAAAATAGTTAAGTTAGTCAATAGTCAATCTGACAGAGCTCTAAAGTTCCTCTGTGGAGATGGGAGAACCTTTCAAAAGAACAACCATCTCTGCAGCACTCCACCAATCAGGCCTTTATGGTAGAGTGGCCACATGGAAGCCACTCTTCAGTAAAAGTCACATGACAGCCCGCATGGAGTTTGCCAAAAGGCACCTAAAGGACTCTTAGACCATGAGAAACAAGAGCCTGGATGAAAACCTGCTCCAGAGCGCTCAGGACTTCAGAATGGGGCAAAGGTCACCTTCCAACAGGACAACGACCCTAAGCACACAGCTAAGACAAAGCAGGAGTGGCTTTGGGTCATGTCTCAATGTCCTTGAGTGGCCCAGCCAGAGCCCGGACTTGAACCCGATCGAATATCTCCGAAGAGACCTGAAAATAGCTGTGCAGCAATGCTGCCCATCCAACCAGACATAACTTGAGAGGATCTGCAGAGAAGAATGGGAGAAACAGCCCAAATATAGGCATGCCAAGCTTGAAGCTTCATACAAAAGAAAACTTGAGGCTATAATTGCTGCCAATGGTGCTTCAACAAAGTACTGAGTAAAGGGTCTGAATACTTACTGAAATGTGATATTTCAGTTTTTAGTTGTTTTATATACATTTTTTTAAATGTCTAAAAAACTGTATTTCTTTGCCATGATGCGGTAATGTGTGTCGATTGATGATGGATTTAAAAAAATATATTTTGGAAAAATTCAAGGGGTCTGAATACTTTCCGAATGCACTGTACATTGAAACTAGTTCAATGGAGTTTGCCCTTTCCCTGTAGTGCTGCACTGAAACAGCTGAAAAAAAAACGGGTCACGTGACTCGTGCCATTGCTGGACGCAGGCCTCGCTCTGCTCTGTTGCCAGTGAATTCACGATAAAGAAACACATTCGTTGTTTTATTGAAAGCGTACGAGCGAATGAGATATTACAAAAAAAAGTACTATCAGTTGTTTTGATTCAAGAAATGTATGGTAATATTTTTACGTAGCAGGGTCTAACCCACAAGGGCTCACATGCGCAGTTGTTACCCATCTCCGCTGCTGTGCCAGTCTGCTACATAAAATAATGATCTAAAATAATCGCAAATGTTTTATTTATGTGGAAAAGAACACATTTCCCGACTCAAAGTACTTTAGACAAAAATAGCTTATTTGGTCATACACTTTCAATAAAACAACACATTTGTCCATATTTCACAGATTTCTGAATCATGTATTCACTGGCAACGGAGCAGTGAATTCAATTCTCTCCCTGTAGTGCTATACTGTAGTGTTTCAGTATAGCACTACGGGGAGAGAGAGGGGGAGAGGGGAAGCTCCCAAGCTCCATGAACTAGTTTCAATGTATGGAATCACTTGGGAGTTTCTGTATTTTGGGTAAACTTCTCCTTTAATGATCTTCTTGACCTTCCTTTGACAACTAGTGCTGTAAATGTCCTGGAGGGCAGGCAGAGTGCCCCGGTGATGCATTGGGCTAACCCCACCACCCTCTGGAGAGCTATGCTGTTGAGGGCGGTGCAGTTGTTGTACCAGGCAGGGATTCAGCCCAACAGAATGGTCTCAATTGTATATAAGTTTGTGAGAATCTTAGGGGCCATTCCAAATTTCTTCAGCTGCCCGATGTTGAAGAGTCGCTGTTGCGGCTTCTTCACCACCGTGTCGGTGTGGTGGGTCCATCTCAGGTCCTCAATGATGTGCACACCAAGGAACTTGGATGGGGGTGTTCATGGATGGGGGTGTTCTCCCTTTTCTGTCTGCTGTCGTCCACGATGAGCTCCTTATTTTGCTTCACATTGTAGACTGTCTAGTGTTGGTAATTAGGCCTACAACTGTTGTGTCATCAGCAACAAGGTTATTATAGTAAACAAAAACTGAAACTAAAATAACAACTAAAATTTGAAAAACTATTTAGGAAACTGAAATAAAAGCACTTGAAAAACAAAGTATTCTAAATATATCTTTGACAGCAAAACGAACAAAAATAAAAACCATCATGACTGATGTTTTTATAGATTTTTTTTGTAATTATATATATATTTTTATAATGGACATTTCGTGCTTCTGAATCTGGTGGGTAAATGCTGCCAGGAGATCGTGATGTTTCAAATAGGCCTAGCTTGTGCATCACTATCACTAGCTCTCACTAGCTAACAGGGAAGATATTCCAAAGGCGAGCATGGCTGGGCTAAAACAGCTTGTGAAGTAGCTGGAGCTTTTCGCAATCCACACCGACCAACTTCAAACTGACAGCCATTCGTTGTCTGATGTGGTTCCGTGGTTTCTGAACCTTGATGCACACTTGCAGTCAACTTGTAGTCAACTTGTAGTCAACTTGTAGTCAACTTGCAGTCAACTTGTAGTCAACTTGTAGTCAACTTGCAGTCAACTTGTAGTCAACTTGCAGTCAACTTGCAGTCAACTTGTAGTCAACTTGCAGTCAACTTGTAGTCAACTTGCAGTCAACTTGCAGTCAACTTGTAGTCAACTTGCAGTCAACTTGCAGTCAACTTGTAGTCAACTTGTAGTCAACTTGCAGTCAACTTGCAGTCAACTTGTAGTCAATTTGTAGTCAACTTGTAGTCAACTTGTAGTCAACTTGTAGTCAACTTGTAGTCAACTTGTAGTCAACTTGCAGTCAACTTTTAGTCAACTCTGAGCTATATGGGGTTACAAAGACATTGAAGATGTAGACCTATGTAGTCTGTGATGTGACAGGAATCAATGGTGTAGTGGTCAGTGTAGCCTCAGGCATATTTCTATGAATGGACACATAATATTTGTGCGTGGATGTATTTATGTGTGTAGGCCTTTTCAATGATCCAGTCAGTCAATGAATTAGTCAGTCATTGTTGCTGGAGCTTGTCCAGAGCTGATACCTCTGGATATTGATTCTATCTGTCTGACTGTGACTGCCGATATCTTCAGAACGAAGTTGACTACAAGTACAAAGTTGCCAAAGTATTTGAAATTGTTACAAACAAGTGAAGGATGGAATTATGCTTCAAATGAAAACCGAGATGACTGCATTGAAATACACTGAGTATACAAAACTTGAAGAACACCTGTTCTTTCCATGACATAGACTGACCATGTGAAAGAAATGATCCCTTATTGATGTCACTTTTTCACTTTTTAACTCCACTTCAATCAGTTGTGATGAAAGGGAGGAAACAGGTTAAACAATGATGTTTAAGCCTTGAGACATGGATTGTGTTGTGTGCCATTGAGGGTGAATGGGTAAGACAAAATATTTAAGTGCCTTTGAACGGGGTATGGTAGTAGGTACCAGGCTCAGCAGTTTGAGTCAAGAACTGCAACACTGCTGGGTTTTTCACACTCAACAGTTTCCTGTGTGTATCAAGAATGGTCCACCACCCAAAGGACATCCAGCCAACTTGACACAGCTGTAGGAAGCATTGGGTCAGCATCCCTGTGGAACACTTTCGATACCTTGTAGAGTCCATGCCCCGACGAATTGAGGCTGTTCTGAGGGCAAAAGAGGAGGGTGCAACTCAATATTAGGAAGGTGTTCCTAATGTTCGGAATACTTATTGTATAAATAGGCTACATGGGCTATATAGGCTATTTCAATCATATTGAAATATATTTCATGTTCAATCAATTGAGTTATATTTAGCAACTAAGCTACTGTCTGTCATTTTTGCCTCAATGTGTTTCATGATGTGTGACAACACGAGCGCAATGATGTGCGCAATCTGTGCTTTAATGCATTATTATTGGGTAAGCATAATAAGCAAACCTCCATATCTCTCTAGGAGCTGATCTGTCATCAGTATTGTGGAATCATTCTAATGTTAAGGTAAGATTTGAATGGATAAAGCTGATCAGAGAGCAGCACTGCTTTTCTTGCCATCCTATCAGTATCGACACATGGTCTAACGACGCACTTAGCAAACGTTCTCTCTATGTGCTTGGGAAACACTCTTAAAAAAGTTTGTTTGTACATAACGATGCATCCGGTAAGATGATCGTAATTCTTAAGTTACATCGCAACTGTCGAACGAGGCCCTGGTGTTTGAGTATGAAGAGACACACACACACACACACACACACACACACACACACACACACACACACACACACACACTCCTGCCTGCTGTGAATTACTGAAGTAGTCTTTATTTTGATCAGTCAATCATCATTAGACTTACACACACACTGCTCTGTGGTGCATGTGTGAATGTGATGGGCCACACATATTCTTGTTTCTCTCCCTTAACATTAAACAATACACACATAAACAACACACAACAGGGTTGTCTGTTGAGATGGAGTATATGGTTGAGTTGTGGTGTAAACAGAGCAGGGACAGGGACTATCCAAACAGGATATGATGTAAAGCGTGTCAGGTCCATAGAGGAATAATGACATCAGTTGTCAGTCCTGTCACTGTACTGTGATGTTATTAAGATCATCCTAGGAAGTGACAAAGAGATTATCTGCTAAATATCTCAGATGTGACTCTATATACAGTCTGTACATCCTTCAACATTAGACAAACACTGGACACAAAAGCTGTTAACAGGAGACGGTATTAGCACATCATGGTTTGTGTGTGTGTGTGGCTGTTGGGGGAGGGGTCACCACACCAGTCCCCTCACCAATGATATTATTCTGTGGACAAAGCCCCTGCCCCTCTATCTTTAATCCTGAAATGACCAACAAGCCTTCCTCTTCATGCATTCACTCATGCACACCTCTTCATGCATTCAGTCTAGTCAGTATTGGACAATAATGTATTAAATTGCAGCCTTCCAGCTTTTGACAGGACAGAAACATGGTTTGGCTATGCTTGTAGCAACCTTCCCTATCCTAGAACACAGTGGCATCATGCCCATAGGGGGCACAAAGGCATGTGGCCCCTCAAAAATGTCAGATGTTAAATGAATTACTTAACTGAATTTTTAAACCCACGTATTATAATTATTTTTAAAAATATGTCAGCGGTATTTTGCAGGGGGCACACTGACTGGACCAGGCAGATAGAACCCCCCTATTCTCCCTAGTAAGTGGTTCTTTCCAAGGTGCACAGAGAACAGAGATGCCTAGGCAGGACGCTAGATACTCTAGTTCGTGCGGTATCACCAGTGGAGGAGGAGAGAATGTAGAGTGAAACACAGCATTTGATTTTATTTGAGCTGCTGGTGATGTTCAGGAGGTATGTTTGTTTATGAATGTGATCCTGTGTAGCCTATTGGTTCCATTTTCATAAATAAATAAAACTAAAATGTTTTTGTTATTTCTCTGTAATACTAATAAGGAATACTCTGTAATAAGACAATAGCATTTTTTCCAAATTTCTCCAGGCCCCCTCCATCCTCTCGTACTTTGTGCCCCCTCTAACATAATAGGTGCATGATGCCCCTGGGTTGACATTTGTGATAAAAAATATTTTTATTTACCTAGGCAAGTCAGTTAAGAACAAATTCTTATTTTCAATGACAGCCTAGAACAGTGGGTTATCTGCCTGTTCAGGGGCAGAACAACAGCTTTGTACCTTGTCAGCTCAGGGATTTGAACTTGCAACCTTCCAGTTACTAGTCCAACACTCTAACCACTAGGCTACCCTGCCGCTCTTAAGTACATTGCAACTGTGGAACGAGGCCCTGGTGTTTGAGTATGAAGAGACGCACACACGCACTCACGCACGCACGCACATGCATGAACACACACACAGTCCTGTTTTTATTGCTATAGATGTAACTTAAGATAACAATAAAGGCCAGATGATATCTCCAATCCGCCTTTCTCTCTCTCTCTCTCTCTCTCTCTCTCTCTCTCTCTCTCTTCCGAGCAGCTAGTCTGTCACATACTATCTCCCAGAGTGCTGAGTTGACGTGTTTCAGAGGGAATTGCGCTCTTAGTCAGACCTGTCTGTCTGTCTGAGTGGCAGTCTCTCTTCTATGGGGGAGATCATGATGACAAGGCACTTGTCAAGGCACACACTATTTCTCATTGTGTATTGGATCCTCTCTACCACTGCTTGTGTGTGTGTGTGTGTGTTTTTTAGGCTTTGAATGTGTGTCCTGACTCTTAAATATATGTTTGCAATGCTTAGCTTCATGAGGTACATAGTGAAGTGAAGAACTCCAAGGGTATTTTAGTGCTTTTACACATTCCAGTAGCAGAACCAACATCCATACCCAAGCGCTCACACACACACGGACACACAGAGACACACAGATGCATTCACACACAGACACAGGTAATGACACACGCACACATAATACACAGCCCGCACTCATACTCCAAATCCACAAAGCGTATGAATGGAGCAGTCTGGAGACTGAAGCAAACTCATTTGACCCGATGTGAGGCTGGCTTCAGCTACGGCAGCACATTTCATATTTCTTGGGCTAGCTTGTCTTAAGACTTTTAAATACTTACTCATCATGATTTTACAACTCTGGATCAAAATGAATCCTGCTATATTCCACTCTCTCAAAATGGCTGACTGTTTCACTGGTCGTGAATCAATAACAGTACAGTTTCACTGATTCTGAACCTAACAGCCTCCCCCCAATACAAACTAACCTCTTTATGTGTTTCAGATCTGATCTCGGCCACCAATGCGACCAATGTGAACATCCCTCAGATGGCTGACACTCTGTTTGAGAGGGCCACCAACGCCAGCTGGATTGTCGTCTTCAAGGCCCTCGTCACCACACACCATATGTGTGTCCATGGCAATGAGGTCAGAGGACAGTAATTTAGTACACCACCACAATAAAATAACATTTTACTGTTTCATAACCACGGACAGCTGTCCATGGTGCTGAAAACAGTGCTATTTGGAATGCTGCTCATTCTGAAACATGGTTATCAAAAACAAGTGTGCATGTCAAGAGCTATTTTTACATGCTTTTCCACACTTTGCAATATATACTCTCGACATGCTAGTATTCAATTTGTAGTTGATTATTTCAGTGAATATGCCTTTATTTTCTTGCTGTTGTTTTTGATAATGGTTTTGCCATGTCAGCCTATTTTCTTCTGTTTCCTCAGAGGTTCATCCAGTACTTGGCCTCCAGGACCGCTCTGTTCAACCTCAGCAACTTTATAGACAAAACAGGTTCCAACGGTAAATGCACTTCCTTTCCAAAAAAATGTGTTTGTGTACAGTGCTTTTAGAAAATATTCAGACCCCTTGACTTTTTCCACATTTTGTTACATTATAGCCTTATTCTAAAATGGATTAAATCGTTTTTTTTCCCCTCATCAATCTACACACAATACCCAATAATGACAAAGCAAAAACAAGTTTTTAGATATTTTTGCTAATTTATTACAAATAAAAAATGGAAATATCACATTTACATAAGTATTCAGACCCTTTACTCAGTACTTTGTTGAATCACCTTTGGCAGTGATTACAGCCTTGAGTCTTCTTTGGTACGACGCTACAAGCTTGGCACACCTGTATTTGGGCAGTTTATCATACTCTTCTCTGTAGATCCTCTCATGCACTGTCAGGATGTATGGGGAGTGTCGCTGCACAGTTATTTTCAGGTCTCTCCAGAGATGTTTGATCGGGTTCAAGTCCGGGCTCTGGCTGGGCCACTCAAGGACATTCAGAGACTTATCCCGAAGCCACTTCTGCGTTTTCTTGGCTGTGTGCTTAGGGTCGTTGTCCTGTTGGAAGGTGAACCTTTGCCCCAGTCTGAGGTCCTGAGTGCTCTGGAGCTTTGCTCTGTTCTTTCCCTCAATCCTGACTAGTCTCCCAGTCCCTGCTGCCGAAAAACATCCCAATAGCATGATGCTGCCACCACCATGCTTCACTGTAGTGATGGTGCCATGTTTCCTCCAGACGTGGAACATTCTCCCATCTCCACAGAGGAACTCTTGAGCTCTTTCAGAGTGACCATTGGGTTCTTGGTCGTCTCCCTGACCAAGGCTCTTCTCCCTCGATTGCTCAGTGTGGCCAGGCGGCCAGCTCTGGGAAGAGTCTTGGTGATTCCAATCTTCTTCCATTTAAGAATTATGGAGGCCACTGTGTTCTTGGGAACCTTCAATGCTGCAGAAATGTTTTGGTACCCTTCCCCAGATCTGTGCCTCGACACAATCCTGTCTCGAAGCGCTACGGACAATTCCCTCAACCTCATGGCTTGGTTTTTCCTCTGACATGCACTGTCAAGGTCTGTGCCTTTCCAAATCATGTCCAATTAATTGCATTTTTTACAGTTGGACTCCGATCAAGTTGTGGAAACATCTCTAGGATAGTCAATGAAAACAGGCTGCACTGAGCTCAATTTTGAGTCTCATAGCAAAAGGGTCTGAATGCCACTGCCTGGTATGGCAACTGATTTGATTTGATTTGATTTGTATGTGCGTGCATGCGTGCATGTGTGTGTGTGTGTGTTGGGGGAGTGAAACGGGTGGATTCCCTTCCAGTTGAGAGCATAAACAGATACAGTAGATCCGATGTGAGAGGAGCATAAGGAGAGGAGGAGAGGAGAGGAGGATAGGAAGAGACAGGAGCTGTCTGGGAAGAGGAAAGGACATCACTGCTAATAACATGAGGAATAGGAGCAAGCGTACAATGTGCCCCCGCTAAACATTCAGTAATGTCAGTACATGCACAAACACTCACACTAGCACATGCATACACGCACATAATAGGGTTGCACAGTGTCCAGATTTTCATATCATCCTACCGTCCTCTTACTCTCATCCTGGGATTTACGGTATTACCGTTTTAGCATTCAAGGGGGATCTAAATACACAAAAAAAGCACATTAGGCGTGTATTACCAGAATGCTAACAAAATTAGCACAAACGTATAGTGAATATCAATATCTCCACAGAGGAACTCTTAGCTAAACATGCTAATGATCGCAAACAAAAATAAACTGATTGCAAGGGCAGGCAATTGAGCTCATACAGTTATAGAAGTATAGGTAGTAGCTTCCCTAATGTCATTTTTGGTGAGTTTGAACATCATTTGGACAGCCAATGTGAAGAGAGGCATCAAGCAAATGAACATAGTTTTGACTCATGCCTGTGTGAAGGAAGAACTGTACTGGTTCTGGAGCAGTGTGTACCTGCTGTATCTATGTGGAGTTGCTAGGGCAACAGGCCCGCCTGCGCTGTTCGGAAGGAGAATAGGGGGGAGGAGCAGACTGGGCCGAGAACGGAAAGAAGAAAAAAGAAACGCAAGGATATCAAGATAACTCATCCAATGTAAAACTTCAAAGAAATAGTATTGAAAAACCATCCGGTGTCCATTTCCAATTAACCCAGTATACTGTATATATGGTATACCCCCCAAACCTAGCACATACACACACACACACACACACACACACACTAAACAGCTTCATGTCCCTAGGATTCCGATGTCCTGCACTTGTCTCCAGTGTCTTGCTCTGGGGTCATTATAGATCCCTCCCCTTCAATCCTTTCAAAACCCTCAAATCAGATACAGAACTTAGAAAACTGAAGAGCCTGAAGTTAACTGATCGACAAGATCAATCATAAGATAAAAGACTGTCTTTAATGTGTTACAGAATTAAATCAACTTCTTCCTTCATGATGTTAATGATGTTCATGATGTTCATGATGTTAATGATGTTAATGATGTTCATGATGTTCATGATGTTCATGATGTTCATGATGTTCATGATGTTAATGATGTTCATGATGTTCATGATGTTAATGATGTTCATGATGTTCATGATGTTCATGATGTTCATGATGTTAATGATGTTCATGATGTTCATGATGTTCATGATGTTCATGATGTTCATGATGTTCATGATGTTCATGATGTTCATGATGTTCATGATGTTCATGATGTTCATGATGTTCATGATGTTAATGATGTTCATGATGTTAATGATGTTCATGATGTTAATGATGTTAATGATGTTCATGATGTTAATGATGTTCATGATGTTAATGATGTTCATGATGTTAATGATGTTCATGATGTTCATGATGTTAATGATGTTCATGATGTTAATGATGTTCATGATGTTCATGATGTTAATGATGTTCATGATGTTAATGATGTTCATGATGTTAATGATGTTCATGATGTTCATGATGTTCATGATGTTCATGATGTTCATGATGTTAATGATGTTCATGATGTTCATGATGTTAATGATGTTCATGATGTTCATGATGTTCATGATGTTCATGATGTTAATGATGTTCATGATGTTCATGATGTTCATGATGTTAATGATGTTCATGATGTTCATGATGTTCATGATGTTCATGATGTTAATGATGTTCATGATGTTCATGATGTTCATGATGTTCATGATGTTCATGATGTTCATGATGTTAATGATGTTCATGATGTTCATGATGTTCTTTCTTCATATGTTCCTTCCGTGGATGTTAAATGAAACAATGTATGAGTTTAGCACATGCATTTAGTCATTAGCCATTGGATTTATCAGGAGCTGTATTTTTGGTGTGATGTGAATGTGATGCTCAATATGTTCCTCAGGCTATGACATGTCTACGTTCATCAGACGTTATGGCCGCTACCTCAATGAGAGGGCCTTCGCCTACCGCCAGATGGCTTTCGACTTCACCAAAGTCAAAAAGGGGTGCGTCACTCACTTCCCCGTCTCTCAAAATCCTTTTAGGTCCTCATCAGGGAGGCCCACCTCATACCGTAATTCACCTCATCACTGAGGCCCACCTCATACTGTCATTCACCTCATCCCTCAGGCCCACCTCATACTCATTCACCTCATCCCTGAGTCCCACCTCATACTGTCATTCACCTCATCACTGAGGCCACCTCATACTGTCATTCACCTCATCACTGAGGCCACCTCATACTGTCATTCACCTCATCCCTGAGTCCCACCTCATACTGTCATTCACCTCATCACTGAGGCCACCTCATACTGTCATTCACCTCATCACTGAGGCCACCTCATACTGTCATTCACCTCATCACTGAGGCCACCTCATACTGTCATTCACCTCATCACTGAGGCCACCTCATACTGTCATTCACCTCATCCATGAGGCCCTCTTCATGGTCTTCCCTGTGTGTTTCCACCTCAGTGCTGAGGGGGTGATGAGGACAATGACTCCAGAAAAGCTGTTGAAAGGCATGCCTGTCCTGCAGACCCAGATCGACACACTGCTGGAGTTTGATGTGAGTTGGACATCTGGTCACGTCTGTCTCTGTCTGTCTGTCTGTCTGTCTGGCTCTGTGGGACTTGTGTTCTGATGACTGATGGTCATTAGCTGAAAACTGTAATATATGTCAGGCCACAAAGAATACTGTTTATTTTCCTGTTTAACATTCTCTTTTACTCTCTTTTTCTCATCTCTTCTCTTCAATACCTTCTCTTCCCTCTTTCTCTCTTCTATTGACCTTGATCTTTCTGTATGGGTGTACAATTGGTGATGTTTCGGTACAGAAGAATATTGCTGGAGTTTAATAAATTAGTTAATTGCTTGAGTTAATTGATGCTCTTCTTTTATACTATATGACTGGTTAAATAAAAAAGGTCTCTCTCCCAGGTCCATCCCAAGGAGCTGAATAACCCTATCATCAACGCAGGGTTCCTGCTGCTCTTCAAGGATCTGGTCAAGCTGTTTGCCTCCTATAACGATGGGGTCATCAATCTATTAGGTGAGCTAGACATTTCATTGGATGCATACCAAATGCCACCATTTTTCCTAAACAGTGCACTACTTGTTACCACAGCCTTATGAGCCCCATGGGCCCTGGCCAAAAGTTGAAGGGAATAGGGGGCCATTTGAGACAGACTCTTTGTCAACAATTAGTAGATAAATGACTTCCTTTCACCATGTAGCCATTTAGCAGATGCTCTTCTTCACAACAACTGTTGTTTCTGTAGAGAAATACTTTAAGATGAAGAAGAGCGACTGCAAGGAGGCCTTGGAGATCTATAAGAGGTTCCTGACCAGGGTCACCAAGATCGGAGAGTTCATGAAGCTTGCTGAGGTAAAGGAAACTTCCTTATGGATTAGGATGTATTCTAACTAACTCCAAATAAAACTAACACAGTGCTTCCTCATATGCAGTGTCCATCTGTACTTCAAATAGAATGGGAAATTGTGTCTTGTGTGTGTTTTTGTTCCACAGACTGTCGGAGTGGACAAAAATGATATTCCTGACATCAACTATGTAAGTCACTTGTTTTTGTGCTTACTCTCTGGAAGGATGATGAAATAGTTGTAACATGCCACCAACAGAGATGTTTCATCCATCATAATCCCCCCCCCCCTCCTCCCCGCAATCCCAGTGTCTGCACCCTGGGGTGGTGACGGACCTAGTAGACTCGGATGATGAGGACTGTCCCTTTAAGCCTATTGAGGACCCGGTAACCATAGAGACACAGGGTGGCTTGGCAGAGTGCCTGTTTGGAGGATGGGGTGTTGGCATGGGATCATTCTACAGACTGACACTTCTGACTGCAGTTTGTGTGTGTGTTTGCATATGTGTGTGCTTCCGTTTGCACAAAAGATGGTAGAGTTGAAGTAAAATGTTCCTGAACACTTCATTCTACAGGACATTGAGTTTATACAAAGGTGGGATAGTGTGGTGAGTTAAAAACCAAGGGTTTGGAGTGGTGCTGCCATAGAAATAGAATAGGGTGTTGAGTTACTTGAAGTGTTGGCATGCGGCGGAATGAGGAAGTTCGTCCCATAAACCTGCAGTTACTGTGTTTCTGATTGGTTCTCTCTTCTCTCCTCAGGCTCCCAGCAGCATCCTGGAGTCTCTGGAGACACACATGAACAGTTTGGAGGGGAAGAAGGGGTAAGAGGACCCTGTCTCTAACCAACCCATTTCTGAAAGAGCTAAAATGTGGAAATGTCCCCAATAGTTATCTTTACACAGAGAAAATAGTACATGAGAAATGACAGGGTGACAAAAACTAGAGGGAAACTCATAACTTGGGCTTTTTACTGTCCCAGCACTATAGTGTTCTGAATACGGTTTCCTGTTATTATCTTTTACTTGAATAGTCATTCTCTCTTTGTTCCTTTCTGTTCGTCATCGGGGATCACAGTGAAGGGTGAGCATAAACACTTTCTTTGGGGTCTGACAGATGAGTTTATTGTAAAGTCATGAAAATAAGTAATTTCAATGTAAATGATTTCAGCTCTGAAAGGTGATATCTAGCTGTGATGAAATTGTCATATGAACTTTTCCTTTTCTCTTTCAGGTCTCCAACAAAGGTGAGTGGAAGATTAAACATTATTTTCCCGCCTTTCTGTTTCTGCTCATATGTCAACACATGGATACAAATAGGCATTTCTCTCTCTGTATTCCAGGGGTCCCCTACCAATAACGTGTCCCCGACCTCCACCCCCGCCAAATCTGCAGCCGCCGTGCCCACCCTAGCGCCGCCACCTGAAGAAGCCACCGAGTGAGTGTCTACTTCCTTTGCCTACCGCAGCATTGACCTAATTTCCTCAGCGATTCCCTCAGTTCTTGCATTTTAGGGTTCTATCTGTTCCATTTTTATTTCATAAAATGGTGAATAAGGGAGACTGTATTTTCCCTTTCATCCTCTCTCTCTCTGCCACCATTTCACCATCTGTCTCCACCCTTCTGTCTCGCTCTAGTTCTCTCTTAGATCTGGACCCTCTCTCCTCCTCTGGTCCGTCAGTAGGAGCCTCAGCAGCCCCTACGTCCTGGGGAGGTAATGTCCCACATCAAAACTTGATACATAGCTTGATTATTAATTAAAACGTAGTTACATTATCTAATTAACAATCATGTAATTTAATTTCCCCCCCCCCCATCACCTTCTCCCATGCTCTTCTGGGGATGCTGTCACAGACCTCCTTGGGTCAGGTGAGTGCTATCCCACAGTGCCTCTGGTATTAACCTCTTTAGTGTGTTAACAGTATGTGTCAGTTCCTCTAGATCTCCCACTGTGTTTCATAGTGTTGCTCTAGTCTAAGGAAGCCGTCTCTTTCTCTCTTCTTTCTTTCCCTCCCCCGCATCTCCTTATTGGTTTTGGTTCATACGGGGACTTTTGTTTTTGGTTGCTTTGGTTCTAATGGGATGTTTTGTTGGTTGTTTTTTAAAATTGGGTTGATTTGGTACCTTCATTTCTTTCTAATGGGATTTGTTTGGTTGCTTTGGATCCTATGGGGTATTTTGGGTTGATTCATTGGGTTGTTTTGGTACCTTGTTTTGGGGTTGGTTGGTACACCTTTTGGGTACCTGCAGAAATGGGCGAGTCCATGCTTCCTGACCCCACCTTAGCTGTAGAACCCGTCCCCTCTCCCGCTGGTGTAACGTCCACCCCTGCAGCTGCGGAGCCAGGAGTCTCTCTGGCTCCTCCCCCTAATGCGGCCGCTGCCCCCACCCCCGGCGCGACGAATATGGATCTGCTGGGAGGTTAGTGGGCTTCTGGAGGATTCTCTACAACAGAATCTCTGCTGGACAGCTCAACCCAAACCAACCCGCCACATGCACACAGAGCATACAGTGTTCTCTACATGCATAGACACACAGTGACACAGATACCCCAAAACAAACACACCATGTTTGCAGAACATGTCAGAACATGTCAGTCAACACGCATATACACATACTGATATGCATTCTGTACATATACACACAGAGATAAGCATGCTCACACTTGCAGACACACTCAGACATGCTACTCATACATTTTTTTCACATGCTTCTTTTTGTTTGATAGTCCAAAAGCTTTTCCTCAACTTCAGAGAAAAGCCAGTCAGTCATGTTCTTTATTACCGCTTACAACCGGGTTCCCCAAACTCAGACCTGGGTTCCCCCCTGGGTACATGTTTTTTTTCTTCCCTAGAACTACACAGCTGATTCAAATAATCTAAACTTGATTATGAGTTGGCTATTTGAATCGGCTGTGTAGTGCTAGGGCAAAAACCTAAACGGGGGGGCAGGACGGAGTTTGGGAAACCCGGGCCTAAGAGAAATCTTGCTTTGTTTCTGGGTTCACTCTGCGCCATGCTTGTCCAGTTATGTAGTGTAAAATACCTAGTTACCGCTTTATAGTTTAGTTGTAGCTAAAGCCTACCTTCCGTACACTCTGCTGTGCCTCCTGTCTGTATTCTCATTCATCCCTTCACCTGTCAATCACTCATGCCACAAAGTAAATGTTTTGTAACTAATCTAAACTCAATTTGTTAATAAGTATATTAATCAAATATTTTAAATATTGTATACGTGACATGACATAAGTATTTAATCTACAGTATAGTACCATACCATATATTAAGTACATGAAATACCTTAATAAAGTAAAATTAGTATTTCTAAACTCTACAGACACAGTCTATCTTTTAAGTGGCTTCTTGACCTTCCTTTTCTGAAGTTCCTTGACTGACTTATTATCTCTGCTTGTGTTTCGTTTCCCTGTTCTCTCTACTTCTCTCTCTGTCATCTCTCTCTGTGTGTGTGTGTGTGTGTGTGTGTGTGTGTGTGTGTGTGTGTGTGTGTGTTGGCTATCAGATGCATTTTCGACCCCTGTTCTCACCTCTGATGCCACTGCTGAGGGCGGAGCTCCGGCCTCCACGCCAACCCCAGCCGCCGAAGCTGCTGCCGGTGGGTTACAGGACATGTGTATATATGTGACTGTGTGGCGTCTGTCTGTGTAAATGGATGTATATTTGTGTGGATGTTCGTATGTGTGTGTTTGGCTGTGTTCCAGTGCTCGGTGCGTCCATTTGTATATTTGCTTTTGTGTATGGAAAGTGTGTTGATTCCATTGTTGTGGGCTGGTGTACCTAGAAATGTGATGCTACTGGTTGTTTCTAGGCATGGCTGATGTTGTTACCATGGAGATTGGTGCTGAAGCTGCTATGAGAACAGTGGTTGACCACAACATGCTAGATTTCGCCTGAGGCTTCCTTTCCTTTGGTAAACTCTATCCCAAAATGCATCTGCAAGCTCCTTGGTTACACTCAAATCTGGTGTGTTATTGGCAGTGCTGGAAAAAGTACTCAATTGTCAAATCAAATTGTATTTGTCACATGCACCGAATACTACCATGAAATACTTACTTACAAGCCCTTAACCAACAATGCAGTTCAAGAAATAGAGTTAAGAAAGTAAGTATTACAAGTACATGGAATTGCTGAAATGTACTTAAGTACAAAAAAGTATAAACCATTTCAAATTCCTTATTTTAAGCAAACGAGAACGGCACAATGTTCTTTAAAAAAAAAAAAGATTGACGGATCACCAGAGGCACACTCCAACACTCTGACATAATTTACAAATCAAGCATTTCTGTTTAGTGAGTCCACCAGATCAGAGGCAGTACGGGTGACCAGGGATGTTCTCTTGATGAGTATGTGAATCGGACCATATTCCTGTCAAAATGTAACAAGTACTTTTGGGTGTCAGGGAAAATGTATGGAGTAAAAAGTATATTGTTTTCTTCAGGAATGTAGTGAAGTAAAAGTAGAAGTTGATAAAAATATAAATAGTAAAGTACCGATACCCCAAAAAACTACTTAAGTAGTATTTTAAAGTATTTTTACTTAAGTACTTCACACCACTGGTTATTGGTATATTGAGAGAGTGTGAATACTACTAATATTGTTTTTTCAAAGATGTTTCCTGCTACATTTCTTCACAAATCACGTTCTTTTCCTATAGTTTTTCATCAGACATGCATATTTTCCAGATTATCTCTTGATCATATACAGTACTTCATTGTTTTTTACATTTACTGTTTGTTTCTAAAGAATATGTAGCTGTGAATTCCTAACTGAGCTTGTATCTTCTCCCTCAGAATCTCAGACAAATGCAGCTACTCCTCTTCCCTACAGAACTCTTATATAGCTCTTCATTTTACACTGTGTTGTGGTCATTGCGTAACATCCTCATCTTCTCTTGTCATCCCTTCCCCCTGTTCTCTCCTCCCAAAGACCCCTTTGCCCCCTCTGGTGGTAGCTCAGAAGCAGTAGGCCCAGGGCTGGACCTGTTTGCTATGATGCCTATGGAGAACAACTGCTTTAACTCAGGGGTGCCCCCTTCTGCCCCCTCATCCACCATCACAGCACCTATCACCCCCACCACCCCATCGATAGACCTCTTGAGTGGTAAATGTTTACGCATGTGTGTGTGGTACTTCTTAACCTTTTCTTTTGTCCCCTTTCATCTCTGTCCTCTACTCTGCATCCATGTCCTCTCCTCTCCTGCATTTTTTTCAGTCGACTGCATTTTTCCTGGGTGTCCTTTTCTCTTTGTGAGGCTAACTTGCACATGTTTCTGTTCCTCTATTTCCTTTCAGCTTGGATGCATTCTGCTGCCTCTCTGCTCCTGCATTGACTTTCAATCACAATTGTTCATCTAATTAATCAGTGTTTGTATTCTGCTGTTCTCATCTCTGTGTGTGTGTGTGTGTGTGTGGGTGGGTGGGTGGGTGGGTGTTTTCTTGCCCTGTAGCTATGTTTGATTCCATGCCAGATCCAAGCGTCACCAAAGCAGACCTTGCCCCCAGTGTTGACATGTTTGGAGCAGGTACCCAGACTAGCGCCATCTCACTGCTCTCCTCCTTGCTACTCTCCTCCCCTCTCCCTCTTTCCCGTTGCCCTCTTTTCCCCTCTCCTCCATTCTCCATCTCATTTCCCTCCTCATTTCCCTCCATCGGTTGTCTTGTTGTCCTTGATCAGTGAAGAAAAGGAATTGTGAATGATTTCCTCTGGGTCTGCTACAGGCTATTCAGCAGGGCCTCAGCTGCTCTTCCTTCCTTCCTTCCTTCCTTCCTTCCTTCCTTCCTTCCTTCCTTCCTTCCTTCCTTCCTTCCTTCCTTCCTTCCTTCCTTCCTTCCTTCCTTCCTTCCTTCCTTCCTTCCTTCCTTCCTTCCTTCCTTCCTTCCTTCCTTCCTTCCTTCCTTCCTTCCTTCCTTCCTTCCTCTCCTCTCTCTCTCTCTCTCTCTCTCTCTCTCTCTCTCTCTCTCTCTCTCTCTCTCTCTCTCTCTCTCTCTCTCTCTCTCTCTCTCTCTCTCTCTCTCTCTCTCTCTCTCTCTCTCTCTCTCTCTCTCTCTCTTCCTCCTCTCTACTTTGTGTCTCAGTGTGCTTATTTATTATAAACTAAAACCTTGTCGTCTTTCTCAGCATGTGTTTGGAGTGCTATTTCTATATGTACATTCGTGCATGTGAATTATTGTATTTCAGGGATACTGATTGTGTACCAATCTAACCCTCCTCTACCCTCCCCTTACAACAGATGCCTTCTCCTCCCCTGCCCTCCTCTCCTCTGCTCCCCCAATGGACAAGGGGGTGATCATGGACCTGTTTGGGGGTGGGTAACTGTACACCCTCCCCCCCACCCCTCACTATGCCCCTTGCTGCTGGTCGACGGTCTTCACATGAGTGGCCTTTGTGAAAGAATATCTCTCTTTATCAAAAACTCCATAATTTGGATCTATTATCTGATTGTTTAATTGATTATTTTCATCATATCATTCATCTTCAATCAACATTTCTCATTTCTGGTGACCCGTAATCTTGTTAGTGTAGTTAAGTTGTTAAGTGTGGTATTAAGGAAGGACACAGTGACTTTTCTATCTCTAGAGCATATTGAGTTTGTGTTGCTAAGTAAACTCAGCAAAAAAATAAACGTCCTCTCACTGTCAACTGCGTTTATTTTCAGCAAACTTAACGTGTAAATATTTGTATGAACATAACAAGATTCAACAACTGAGACATAAACTGAACAAGTTCCACAGACATGTGACTAGCAGAAATGGAATAATGTGTCCCTTAACAAAGGGGGGGTCAAAATCAAAAGTAACAGACGGTATCTGGTGTGGCCACCAGCTGCATTAAGTACTGCAGTGCATCTCCTCCTCATGGACTGCACCAGGTTTGCCAGTTCTTGCTGTGAGATGTTACCCCACTATTCCACCAAGGCACATACAAGTTCCCTGACATTTCTGGGGGGAATGGCCCTAGCCCTCACCCTCCGATCCAACAGGTCCCAGACGTGCTCAATGGGATTGAGATCCGGTCTCTTCACTGGCCATGGCAGAACACTGACATGCCTGTCTTGCAGGAAATCACGCACAGAACGAGCAGTATGGCTGGTGGCATTGTCATGCTGGAGGGTCATGTCAGGATGAGCCTGCAGGAAGAGTACCACATGAGGGAGGAGGATGTCTTCCCTGTAACGCAAAGTGTTGTGATTGGTTGCAAAGTCAACAAGCTCAGTCCGATGATGCTGTGACACACCGTCCCAGAACATGACGGACCCTCCATCTCCAAATCGATCCCCCTCCAGAGTACAGGCCTCGGTGTAACGCTCATTCCTTCAACGATAAACGCGAATCCGACCATCACCCCTGGTGAGGAAAAACCGCGACTCGTCAGTGAAGAGCACTTTTTACCAGTCCTGTCTGGTCCAGTGATGGTGGGTTTGTGCCCATAGGCGACATTGTAGCGAGTGATGTCTGGTGAGGACCAGCCTTACAAAAGGCCTACAAGCCCTCAGTCCAGCCTCTCTCAGCCTATTGCGGACAGTCTGAGCACTGATAGAGGGATTGTGCGTTCCTGGTGTAACTCAGGCAGTTGTAGCCATCCTGTACCTGTACCGCAGGTTTGATGTTCGGATCCTGTGCAGGTGTTGTTACACGTGGTCTGCCACTGCGAGGACGATCAGCTGTCCGTCCTGTCTCCCTGTAGCGCTGTCTTAGGCGTCTCACAGTACGGACATGGCAACTTATTGCCCTGGACACATCTGCAGTCCTCATGCCTCTTTGCAGCATGCCTAAAGCACATTCACACAGATAAGCAGGGACCCTGGGCATCTTTCTTTTGATGTTTTTCCAAGTCAGTAGAAAGGCCTCTTTAGTGTTTTTATATCTGTGACCTTAATTGCCTACCATCTGTAAGCTGTTAGTGTCTTAATTAACAACCGTTCCACAGGTACATGTTCATGGAACAAGCATGGGAAACAGTGTTTAAACCCTTTGCAATGAAGATCTGTTTTTTAATTAATTTGACCTTTATTTAACTAGACAAGTCAGTTAAGAACAAATTCTTATTTTCAATGACGGCCTAGGAACAGTCGGTTAACTGCCTTGTTCAGGGGCAGAACAACAGATTTTTACCTTGTCAGCTCAGGGATTCGATCTTGCAACCTTTCGGTTACAAATCCAACGCTCTAACCACCAGGCTACCTGTCGCCACCTCTG
This sequence comes from Oncorhynchus tshawytscha, assembly GCF_018296145.1. Classification (NCBI taxonomy): domain Eukaryota; kingdom Metazoa; phylum Chordata; class Actinopteri; order Salmoniformes; family Salmonidae; genus Oncorhynchus; species Oncorhynchus tshawytscha. The sequence goes on from NC_056446.1 coordinate 21,295,670, forward strand.
TGAAGTTTTTTGTACTTTTTACGAATTATCTTTGAAAGACAAGGTCCTGCAAAAGGGATGTTTAGTTTTTTCCGGAGTTTAGATGTAGATGTGCCGCAGCCTATTGGGATCCAAGGAGTTTCTATTGGTGTGTACTGTATGTGTGTATACCTGTGTATGTCTACTGTCCTATCTGACAGTGATAACGCTGCTCTATCTGTTTGGCGTTCCTAGTGTGGAGCGGATGGCTGACTTCTTAACCCTTCTCTGCCCTCATGCTGCACTGCTAATGGCTTGGCCCACCTTGGCCTGGTATGGTTTGGCTTGGTTTGGTTTTACCCATCAGACTCCACTGGTGGAGAGACCAAGCCTGCTGCCCCTGTATCTGCCTCTGGTGCTGAGCTGATGGCAGGTAATGTACCTACCGATGCACGACACCCCCACCATGCACGACACCCCCACCATGCACGACACCCCCACCATGCACGACACCCCCACCATGCACGACACACGCACCATGCACGACACACGCACCAGGCATGACCCATTCACATTGTATGCAAGACATATAACAGTAACTGGATGGTTCAAAACCTGAATGCTGATTGGCTGAAAGACGTGTTATCAGACTGTATGACAAAACGTTTATTTTTACTCTTCTAATTCTGTTGGTAACCAGTTTATAATAGCAAAAAGGCACCTCGGGGGTTTGTATATGGCCAATATACCACGGCTAAGGACTGTATCCAGGCATTCCACGTTGAGTCGTGCTTAAAGAACAGACCTTAGCCATGGTATATTGGTCCTATACCACATACCCTCGGGCATTATTGCTTAAATATACAGTTGAAGGCTGAAGTTTACATCCAGCTTTGCCAAATACATTTAAACTCAGTTTTTCACAATTCCTGACTTTTAATCCTAGTAAAAATTCCCTGGGATCACCACTTTATCACCACTTTATTTTAAGAATGTGAAATGTCTGAATAATAGTAGAGAGAATTATTTATTTCAGCTTTTATTTCTTTCATCACATTCCCAGTGGGTCAGAAGTTTACATATACTCAATTAGTATTTGGTAGAATTGCCTTTAAATTGTTTAACTTGGGTCAAACGTTTCGGGTAGCATTCTACAAGCTTCCCACAATAAGTTGGGTGAATTTTGTCCCATTCCTCCTGACAGAGCTGGTGTAACTGAGTCAGGTTTGTAGGCCTCCTTGCTCACACATCCTTTTTCAGGTCTGCCCACAAATGTTCTATAGGATTGAGGTCAGGGCTTTGTGCTAGCCACTCCAATACCTTGATTTTATTATCCTTAAGCCATTTTGCCTCAAGTTTGGACGTAGACTTGGTGTCATTGTCCACTTGGAAGACCCATTTGCGACCAAGCTTTAACTTCCCGACTGATGTGTTGAGATGCTGCTTCAATATTTCCACGTATTTTCCCTCCCTCATGATGCTATCTATTTTGTGAAGTGCATCAGTCCCCTTGGCTGATTTCTTTTGATTTTCCCATGATGGCAAGCAAAGAGTCACTGAGTTTGAAGGTAGTCCTTGAAATACATCCACAGGTACACCTCCAATTGTCTCAAATGATGACAATTAGCCTATCAGAAGCTTCTAAAGCCATGACATCATTTTCTGGAATTTTCCAAGCTGTTTAAAGGCACAGTCAACTTAGTGTATGTAAACTTCTGACCCACTGGAATTGTGATACAGTGAATTATAAGTGAAATAATCTGTCTGTAAACAAGTGTTGGAAAAATTACTTGTGTCAATGTAACGGATCTCTTCGTCGTCTGACGATGAGTATGAAATATCGGACCAATGCGCAGCGTGGTAAGTGTCCATGTAAATTTATTAACTGAACACACAAAACAAAATACCGAAGTGAATGGAAGAAACAAAACAGTTCTGCAAGGTGACATAACCTAACAGAAAACAACCACCCACAAACAAGAGTGGGAAAACAGGCTACCTAAGTATGGTTCTCAATCAGAGACAACGATTGACAGCTGCCTCAGATTGGGAACCATACCAGGCCAAACACATAGAAATGCCAAACATAGAACAAAAACATTGAATGCCCACCCGAACTCACACCCTGACCAAACTTAAACAGAGGCATAAAAAAGGAACTAAGGTCAGTGACAGTCAAGCACAAAGTAGATGTCTTAACCGACTTGCCAAAACTATAGTTTGTTAACAAGACATTTGTGGAGTGGTTGAAAAACGAGTTTTAATGACTCCAACCTAAGTGTATGTAAACTTCCGACTTCAACTGTACCACATAATATTTTCCATTGTACTGTAATATGTAACCACATCGCCAAATATATCTGACATTATAAAGTTAGAGTGGATATATTAAAAGCTTATTGTGTGTGTGTTTTTGACAATCTAGATATATTATTTCACATCCATATTTTGTATACAGTGATCATTCCTTGATTTGACTTTTTAATAACCCTTGTATTAGTAACAACTGACAGCACACATGTATATGAACATGTGTCTGTCTGACTGAATACATCCTGATTGTATGTAACTTGGTTTTATGGCCATTCCACATGCATACTGCTGTTTTGTATTGTCATTATTGTTCTAGCTTCTGTCCTTAGTTGTCTCTCTCACTCCGTTGATGAGAGAGACAACTAAGTGTGAGACAACTGAGTGTTTTTCACTCAGCCACTTGGTAACCCTGGTAACTGTGTTACCGTGGCAATGTTCCCTGTTTCATGGCCATGGCTGTCACAAGCCTGCATGCTATGTTATTGACAATCTGCAAATATTACTGCTTAAGGCTTAACTCTTTCTCCTCCGTCTCTCGTTCTCTCGCAACATTTGTCATCTAACTCACTCCATTATTTTTCCCTTCACTACTCTCTCCCTTTCTTCTTACCTTTCCATCCTCTCCCTCCCCCTTTTTCTCCTTCTGCACTTTGTCTCTCGCTCTCAATCACTCACTCTCACACTCTCTCTATCCTATCATTCTCTCTTCTCTCTCTCCACCCTCTCTCCATCTGGCTCTGGGGCTGGCTCATTGCTTGCTTCCTGCATTCTGATTGGGTGAGTGTTCTGGCCTATTGATGTGCTGGTTTCCCACAGTGCATTGCTGCATTGCAGTAGAAGAGCCACTGCTGCTGTTCTGTTCCCTCTGCTCTGACAAATGCTTAATATATACAATGTGTGAGATGCTCACATCACAATGCCCATTTAGCTTTGTACTGGCTAGGCTGCAGTGCTTTCTCACTCGAGAGTAGTGTCTGCATCCTAACTGTCACCTGGATACAGAGGGTGATACCCTGTCTCAAACAATCTAGGTTCCAAATGGCTTATTCGGCTGTCCCCATAGGAGAACCCTTTTTGGTTCCAGGTAGAACCCTTTTTGGTTCCATGTAGAACCCTTTTTGGTTCCATGTAGAACCCTCTATGGAAAGGATTCTACATGGAAACCAAAAGGATTCAACCTGGAACAAAAAAGTTTTTTTTCAAAGGGTTATCCTATGGGGACAGCCGAAGAAACCTTTTAGATTCTAGATAACACCACAAGAGTGTAACACTATTGAGTAGTGTTAAGTTCAAAAATATGAATGCTCTTTATTGATATTACATGTACATGGAGAGCACTACTTAAACTGTATATTGCATATTTATGTGTGTGTGTGTGAAGACACAGTACATGTCCTCACAGTCATAGTGAGTATCAGTACGAGGGCTTGCTATACTCGTCTCTAATCACTGTTGACATGGAGACCGTAGCAATATGTCATCATGGTAATCCCACTCGTAAGGAGGACCCTTCCTGTCATGATCTGAGAGCATTATTGTGACTGTTTGATCTAAACCTGTCTCTCTCTCTCTCTCTCTCACCCCATCTCTCTTCCTTTTCTCTCTCTCTCCCCCTCTCCATCCTCTTCTCCCCCCTCCCCATTGCTATCTCTCTCTCCCCCTTCCTCGTGTCTCCTGTAGCGTTTGATGGTCTAGGGGATGTGTTGATGCCTTCTATGACACCCCAGGCCGGGGCAGCCTCGTCTCCAGTCAAACCTATGGGAGGAGACCTGGACGCCACCATGGCTAGCATGGCTAGCAGTAAGTCTCTGAGCAGACGAAGGACAGTGGTCCTCTATTTAGCCTGAAGTATTTCAGCATCATGGTGCTGCCCACCTACATAGACATGAATTTACATGGTAGTTACATATCGCTGCTAGGTACATTGTCATTACAGTGACTGTACATCATGTTACATAGTACTTACAAATGTGATAAGATACTGAATGGACATTATTCTGTGATTGGGAAATATTCATTGTCCAATGTCTTATTTTCTCTCTCTCAGATCTGGGAATGGGGAGCCAAAAACCGTACGTTTTCCTGTTTTGAGTCTGTGTCTTTTTGTGTATTGAAATGTCACTTAATGCCATGGATTACAATCACATAGCAGTTTCCATGTGCTCAACGAGCTTTACATTTTAAAAGGTTGGGAGGCTATAGCTGTCTTTTCTTTCTCTTTTTCTATTGGCTTACTGACTGATTGACATTCTTCCGCAGGGGGGAGAACACGATGGGAGGCTGGTCAACTCCTCAGGTAGCTCCTCCCAGTTGGGGCGCTCCCATGGTAAATGTTGTCTGGTTCATATAGCATGGAGTGCAGTGACATGGCAGTGACGGGCATGGAATGGACCCAATTACACTCGCCGTTCCTCTCTGACTCTCCAGGGTGGTCCAATCACAACACTGGGAAAATTGAAATTTGGAGTTTGGTGTTCGGTTTAAAAGGGGTGAACATTTTATGGGAAAACTAGGGGTTGGATTGGGAATAACCCCTGGAGAGCTCTGAGAGGACTGATGTTTGTCTCAAGCTAAGGAGCTGCTTGGAAAACCACTTCCCGTTTCTTCTCTTATGGTTCTGACCTCGAGCAAGCTACATGACCCTTTGCTGACCCCGAAATGCCCTGCTCATCTGCATATATCTTTATTTCTATCCCCATTGGCTTTCTTTAGCAACAGCTCCACTTCCCAGGGTCCAAACAAAACACACTACAAAACAGTCGCATTTAGATCACTTTAGCTTCATAATTTAATAAGCTGCACTTACCATTGCTTCACTTGGCCAAAAAGCTTTCGCTATAGGGTCTATAGTTGCTGTATTACCCCATGGCTTCAGCTGTTAATTTAGCCAAAGCCTCACTACTGATATAAAAATCTGATATTTAGCTGATTAAACTGGTCTGCCTGATCATTTGTTCCAATAATTGACCCTGTGCACTTCAATTGCTTCTGCTTGAGCAAATCACCTGAAACTGATTTTAGAGGCTAGGTTTTCTATGTGATCTCTCTCTCTCACTCTGTGTTGATTCTGTTTTAATGATGTCTTTGTCTGTGTTGTGTGTGTGTCAATGACATGTCTGTGTGTTTGCTGTTGCAGTGTTATCTTTGTTGTGCCTGTGTTGTATGTAGTGTAGTAACATCCCACCTCCTCTTCCCCCCCCCCTCCACACCCCTAGAACGTTCCAATGGGGTCCCCTTCTTTTATGGGGTCTAACCAAGGATTCAGCATGGTAAGACCACCCCGCCCTCGGTCTAGGACCATTAGGAGCACCTAAGATGGCCAATGACCGCATTAGGTGGCCCACTTAGTTTGGTGCCAGCCACTGTGAGAGATAGTAGCTGCCATAGTGTCTGACTGTCTCCTCTCTCTGTCTCAGGGCGGAGCGGTCGGGGCTGGAGCTCCCATGATGCCCATGGTTAGGCCAGGCTTTGGAGCCCCTGCAACCCCAGGAGCACCGGTAAGACACACACACACACACACACACACACACACACACACACACACACACACACACACACACACACACACACACACACACACACACACACACACACACACACACACACACACACACACACACACACACACACACACACACACACCTATTCCATGACACTGTGTTTCCTGTGACAGATGGGATCTCCAGGGATGGCCGGGAGTCCGAGGAGGCCTCCGCCCCCCAAGAATGCCCTGGATGACCTCAACATCAAGGACTTCATGTAAACCCCTCTAACCCTCCAAGGTAGGGCTCTCTCTCTCACAGCGGCACCAAACTACATACACGCAATGCAATGAAAAGAGAGAGTTACAGAATAACATTGTGGTAATCAACTCTCTCTCTCCTCTCTCTTCTCTCCAGAGGTTGTCGTTGTGTCTGGAGCTCTATGGATGTGGATGTGTGCACTCCCCGCCTTCCTGTCACGCCCAAGTCCCTTCAGCCAATCAGCCATCAGCATTACGACCCCTGCCCTCTGACTTCCCCGTAACCCCGCCCTCCCTCTCTGTCTGATGTTTTAGCACAAACCGTGGATGTGAATCATAAATAGAGAAAACAAAAATGTGTATGTGTGTGAGTGTACTTCAATGTTATCCTTTACTTAAATTAAGACAAAAAATGTAACATAAAAAATTATATTGTATTTTGAATCATTCTGGTACTCCCTGAAAGAGCTGAGTTGGAATGTGTTGTTAACCATGGACTGTGTTCGGTGTGTGTAAACCTCACTGGCCAATCCCTGCCCTATCCCCTCCCTTGCTGTCCAATCAAATTCTGTACTGAGCTGTGTTGCTGAGGTTATTCAACACTTTGTTGTACTTCTCTCCATTCATTGATCCATCCAGCCTCTTATACAGTTCTATGGGTGTATATTGATGAAAATTGAAATATGTTTCATCACAAATCTGGGTTTACGAGATGACGAATCATATGACAACTTCCATTTTCCATTCAATTCATATTTGTTTTATTTTGTTCGTTTTTTAAAATTGTGTGTTACATGCAACATTTGTTGACTATGTTCAAATTGACATATGCTTTTTTGAATATTTTAAATGATAGATTATACATATATTTCTTTAGTCTTTATTTTGAGAGAAAATGTATCGTATATTTTAATTATGTCTATGAATTGTAAGATTGAAAAAAATGTAAGAAGATTCAAAAAAGATCCTTTCCCTTGTACAGTATCTCCCTATCTGTATTTGAAGGCAGTATTGAATGCAAACTCAGTCCCAGTGTTTACTGTTGCACTCCCTGTTGGTGTGAAGTGGTACTGCATTTAAGCATGTCAAGTGAAGTTGATCATCCAAATACTTTTAAAAATCAAAATATACTTGTCTCCTTTCCTTAACGGCCAATTATCTGAATTGAATCGATAGATGAAAGGCAGTTGGTGAAAATAATGCAGTCCTTACACCTATCAGTGGTCATGGAGTGAATGAGACAAGGAAATGTTTGCAAACATTATTGGGACACTTCCACAAGGTCATTGTGATGCAGTGATCAGTACGGTTGTATCGTCCCCTGTAGCAACACTCCAGGGGTGTTGCGAACTAATTGGCTGTAAAGTATTCATATATACACTGGATGTTCCATGTGTCGTTTCTCTTCCAAAGTGACTATCTTAATGTGTTGAGAAAGAAAAAGATACAGAACATGTATCATATACAATAATGTGGATAACAATGTTTGCTATATATTTGGTTGAAGGCAGTGTTGTTTGGTTCTTGGATGGCATCACTCCTCTCCTCTCCCCCACTTGCATGTGAGTCCCATTGAGATCCAATAAAATTCAAATACACTGATGTCTTCACTGTTGTCATTCATGCTCGGCGTTCAGTCCATCACACATTTTTTGGTTTTTCAATGGTAGGCTTTAATATAAAGAAATACAAATGATTTTTAACAAGCTAAATTTATATTTAGGAAATACTCAAGAAAAGACACGTTTACATTTAATCCAGAGAGCAAAACTATGAATCATGCAGAGATGGTAAAAATGAGCACCAATGGAATTAATCTTAGCCCCCCGTATTAAGTGCACAATGGGCATTTCTTGGAAGCAACACATCAAGGCATATAAGACTGAAAAACCTGTTAGTGTTTGGAGAGCACCATAGAATTTTGAGACCTCAAAATCATTTTTTGGCATTCTGGATAGGAATCTGTTTGATTGACTGGAGCATGAAAATCATCCCATATTCCAAAATCCTATTCCATCTGATCTGTCTGTGCTGGCCATTTGATAGTTCGTTGACCACCATTTCAGCACTTTGAGGTCTCAGTGAAAAGTGCTAGATGAACATTTGTTTCTTCCTCTGATCAGTCTGACAGATCCAGCAGATTCCTGACTTCTCAGGCCTTCATACACATGCTGGGATCCCCATGGATCCAGTGGCAGATCTGAGCGTATTTAGGTGGAGTGATCCTCACCGCCACATTATAATCCCTCTTTTCACCCTGGTCCCCTTCCACCCAGCGGTGCCCTGAGAACACTCCAATCACCTTCCGCTGCCACTTCCTCTTATTGGACCCCTCCACTTCCTGTCTGAGCCGGATGTATACGCCAGCACCTGACGCCCCCTGCTGGGCATCACAGTGCTGATACAACAGGTCGTCTGACTCCTCCGTCACTGAACAGAAGCGATAGACCACCTTTTCTTTCTCTCCCTCTGTTTGTCCTCCCTCTGGCTCATTGTCAAACCCTGAGAAGTGGATGCGACCCAAGGGGAGGGGCTTTGCAGCGGGCGCCACCCCCAGCTCCATGTGCTTCTGTTTGATTGGCCGTTTCAACTCTAGGAGGGCGTAATCATAGTCAGGGGTGACGGCGTTAGTGTCATCGTCCCCTGTGTGTATCCAACCCTTGGGGATGTGGATTTGTTTCACGCGTGTCCAGCGGAAGGAGGGCTGCTTTTTAGTTTCTGTGCTGCGTTGTACACGGCTACTTCTGCTACCTCTCGTTCTCTGCCTACCCCCTCCCTCTCTCCTCTCCTTCTCTGTGTTCCCTTCTTCACCTCCCTCTGCTCCGGTCTCCCCATCAACCGCGTTCTGTATCTCCCCCTTTCCCTTCATTCCTCTCCGCCTCCCTCCTCTCCGTCTCTGCTCCTGTCTCGGTCTTTCTTCATCTATCCCATTCCCATCCTCCTCCTCTTCTCCAACCTCTTCCTCTCCTTCCACCTTTCCCAACCTTTCCACATCTCCTCCTCTCCTCCCACCTCTCCTCCTCCCCCCCCCTCCTCCTCCCCCTACCTCGTTTAGATTTGACCTGTAGGACCCCGACTTTCAGTCTGCGAACCCCCTGCAGGTAGTCCTTCCCGTCGTGGACACAGTGGGCTGCCGTCAAGATGTGTTTGTCAGACACCAGGACCCCGGAGCAGCCCGTGGACAGGCGGACCGCCGTGGAGAACGGGTAGTTGGTGGTAAAGTGGCTGTCTGAGATGACAAAACGCCCGTCTAAGCCGTACACCTGACGTTTCCTGCGAGTGTGTGAGGGTGTGCGTGAAGTCGTCTCATTCAGGCCCTGCAGTGTGACATCGGTGTATGTGCGCGTGCCGTTTTCGTACACCGTCTCGTATCCCAGCATGCTCTCCACCGTGGCCTGGTCGGGAGGGGGGAGAGCGCTCTGACACTCTATCCCACACACCCCCTCCCCATCTTTCCCCTCATCCTTCCCCCCAAATGTGGGAGCATCCCCACATGCCCCATCACCCTTCCGCCAAAATTTGGGAGTCCGCAGATGCACTGTGTGCCTGTCCAGAATCAACGGGATACTCTGCACGGACCAGCCATACTCTTTATCGTCATCATCGTCACCGTGGCCCCCCCAGACAGGAACACACAGGGGCAGGGCACAGAGCAGCAGACACAGGGGAATGGGGCCCATCACACTGCTCCACCAGGGCCTAAGAAACAGAGGAGAGAGGAGGGAAGAGTGAGCTAAAAGAAAGACATAGGTGACTGGTGTATAAAATGAGGACTCAGGCCAGCAGAGGGTGCTCTATCCCCAACAGTCATCACAAACTGCTTTAGTGTTATTGAAGGCTTTTCTTTGCAATAGCGTCTCACCGGCAGATGCCGCTGGTAGTGAAGTCCGTTATACATTTGGAACAGTTATGTGGCATAGGAACTGGCTTATTAAGACAAGTAGTAGCCTAACTAACGTTGGGCTCCAACAATACATTACATTGCCTACATTAAACGGAATCTTTATTTGAATGCAGCAAGACTACAAAATAAACAGCTTGATAAAAGAACAACATAGGTATGAACCTGACCAGAAATATGATTTTATTCTTATGGAAACGATGATGAATGAATGGAAATACTGTACATAGGCCTATTGGCTATAGTGTGATGCGTAATGGTGATAAAACGATGACATTTTCTCATAATGGTCGTAGTAGTCTAATCACTCATAGAAAATCACAATGCAACGTAAATAATGCAACTGTAATCGAAATTGAAGTTGATGATCATTGATTAGTAATGCCTGGCCTGTGTCACGTGAACTGATTGAAATGAAGAGTAAACGAAACAATCATACCTGCAAGCATTTGGCAAGAAATGCAGAAGTCAGCAAAATGCCCTTTTTAATATATAAATCGGTATTTCATCCAGTCGGGTTTGATTCAGTGAGTGAAAGAACGCGTCCCATCATCACCAGCGCATCAAACAAACGGAACGCAACGGAACGCCGTTCGCGAGATCTTCACCGAGATTTGTCCATGATGAAGAAAAAAAAGGGAATAACAAAGTGCGGCTCGTTCACGTTACAAGGCAACACCGGGGGAGGTACTGCCTGGTTTTGCGGAAAGCAAGGAGGAGGACTGACTGAAGTTGAATGAAGTTCTTCAGTATGCGAACTGTGGAATTTATGTCCAAAAGCAGGCAAATTATATAAAACGTGTTATTGTATTTTAGACCTTTTTTTTGCCCCCATATACTTATTTGCATTGCCCACCTCACACATCTACTGGTGTTGCTTTATATTGTTTTATGACAAAATAACTTATTGAATGGCAGGCTGGCACACATTGATTCAACTCTAGACCTTCATAGATCTTAAAGCTGCAATATATATGTGTTTTTGGGCGACCCCACCAAATGCACATAGAAATGTGAGTTTATCTGTTATTCTCATTGAAATCAAGTCTAAGAAGTGGGTAGATCTGTTCTATGTGCACTATTTCTATGCATCCCATTCTTAAATTTCGTTTTTGTCTTTTACTTCCGTTTTTGTACACCAGCATAAAATAGCTGAAAATACAATATTTTTGGTTATGGAAAATATATTTCAAAGCGGTTTAGATGGAACAATGATTCTTTACACAATATTTGCTTGTTTTGTCACAATCTGAAATTAGGTGAACCGTTAGAATTTTAGCAACCAGGAAATGCCGGAGCGATTTTTGCATAGTGCACCTTTAAGGAACAACCTGCATTTCAACTCCAGCAGGTTTATTTTGACAACGGGTTGGCCTCCTGGCTGCACAGGCACTCAACTCATTCACCAAATGAACCCTCTCTTTCTCTTCCTCCCTCTCCCTCCTTCCTCCCCACTCCCCTTCCTTATCCTTTCCTCTTTAATACACAGTATAGCAATAGCAGTATTCACAGTCAAAGATCTAAACATTTCAGTCTTTATCAGAGAGCTTTGGTTCATGTTACCATATATATGTCTGCCTTAACATGTTCATATTGATATACCAACAGCTCTGTTCCTATGCTGTGTTTGTTTCTATATGGGTCCCATAGATGCAACAATGCATGTCATTATATGGCTTTTAAGGATATAAGAACTGTTTGCTTTTTCCCCTTCTGTGTTTTATTTTGAACTTTTATTTATTTAACTAGGCAAGTCAGTTAAGAACAAATTCTTATTTTCAATGACAGCCTAGGAACAGTGGGTTAACTGCCTGTTCAGGGGCAGAACGACAGATTTGTACCTTGTCAGCTCGGGGATTTGAACTTGCAACCTTCCGGTTACTAGTCCAACGCTCTAACCACTGCCGCCCTGTGTAAATGGGCAGCCTGGTAGAACTCTTCCATTGGTTGATGAGAACAGGAGGTTGCTGACACATTAATAGGGGAGGATGTGCTCGTGGTAATGGCTGGAGTGGAATGAGTGTATTGGTATCAAATACATAAAACACATGGCTTCCATGTGTTTGATGCAGTTCTATTGGTTCTGTTCCAGTCATTATTATGAGCCGTCCTCCCCCAGCAGCCTCATGGAACAGAGGTCAATGAAAGAGCCAAAGATGGTCATTGTCATTCATCATCATGACAGGACGGAAATGCTTTGTTTAAGATAGCCATAATAACAACAACTTTTCATATTGATATACCAACAGCTGAATGGTGAGTGCAAAAGTGAGGTAAAGCAGAGGAGTAGAGAGAGAACACACTGTGTGTGTGTGTTCATTCTATGTCTCTTCTCTTTATGTAATATGGAACTTCTTTCTCTTCTTCTCTCCCTCCCTAGTGAGATGTGCCAGATTATCTCTGAGATTAGAGAGAGATGATAATCACTCCAGTGTGGGTTTCAAACAACAATGTGCAAATATGCATGTTAAACACTAGCATAACAGTCTCCTCGACTGAACTTCACACCCCATTCTAGAGGTTTAGCCCTTTGTGGGCTTCACATACAACAGATGCGGTAAAAGAGTCAATGTCACGCAAAAACGGACATACCAATCGGCATATAGGGACAAGAAAGCAAGAAAGACAGTGACTACAAAAGTTAGCCAGCACGACGGTATGTGTTGCTATGGTGATTTCAGTAAACAAACAGTGCAAATCAACATCCGGTAGAAAACCACGCTATGGCAGACAGAAGAAATGTAAATATTTGAGCCCTGGCTGCCAGTCCCGTCTACTGTGGCTGCTGATGGCATTCGCAGCCAACCTTAACAGCATTTACAGTCGTTCTCTCATTGAAAACAATGACATCCAATTTGCCGTCTATCGTTTTCCTCGTGCAATCTAAACTCAGAGTAAGTCATTCCTGCTGTAAAGATGTTGATGTTGATTCCATCCTGGCCCATGGATGTGAGTAAATGTTATTGGTTAGTTTGCTTGAGGGAAATAAAGCATTCTAATTGGGACAGTTAAGAAAAGTGCCTCCACTTTGACAGTGAAGATAACAAATGGTGTGAGGAGAATAAAATACAGAACAGTTTTGGACAGTTATTCAGGAAATGAGAAAAGGAGGCTTTCTGAGTGAAAGTTTTGTGTAGAGGTTTAAAGGAAAATGGAACAGACATCTAAATAAAGTTCAAGAGGTTGAGGAAGTAATATGCATGTTTGACAGGGGGGAGGGTGTGGGGAAATGGGATAGATTGGGATGTAGAAAGAGCACTGGAGAGAGAAAGACAGAACAGGATTTTTGAAAGAGAAGGATATGCTGGGGATAACTTAGTCAGTTGCACAACTGAACACATTCAACCTAAAATGGTCTTTTGGGTCATTCTACGAAAATTGTGTCTTTCCTGTTTTTCACTTTGAAAAAATGCAACATCCTTGCCAAGTTCTTCCTGGGTCACATGTTCATTGGAGACCGAACTATTTTGAAAGGCACATGATGAGTGTGCACTCTCTCTTCACATGTTAACAATTTGATGATTAACTTGGTAATTTCATGCAAGGACTTGTGTCACTGGTGTTATACAGTTTATAGTAAGGGGAGAGGAAATTGGGTTACAATTATTGATAAAATTGCATGATTAAGTGATTTATTTACAATTTAAAATTTGTGGATTGAGCTAATTGGCTGCCATCTTTAGATATGCCATCTTGTCTGCAGATTTGTCACTGGTGTTATCGTAACTGTTGTTACTGTTCTTGCTGGTATGACGATAATGCCAGTGACAATCAATAACACCACAAACTTTTGTCTCAACGGAATGTTTCATAAAACCATTAACAATTTTATAAAAAAAGACTATCAGCATTTTATTACTGTTTCAATATTGTAATCACATAATATGGCTTTACTTTTGATAGATATAGTGAAATTAGGTGCTGCTGAAAAGCAAAGACTCTACAGACATCGCAGGCATGCTGACCCACACCACAGAGCAGCCTACCTTAAACAAAAACTCCAGACTTACTTAAAGGATTTAGAGATTCAAAAAAAGAAATAGAGTGAAGGATCTCACAGAAAGGGAAAAAAGACAGGGGAGAAGGAAATGGCGAGTCAGACAGGCAAAACACAGAGAGATTGAGAGCAGAAAAGCAAAGACTCTACAGCATATATGATGAACAGAGAGTAGCAGTAGCATAAAAGAGGTGTTGGCGGGTGGTGGGTGACAGGACACAATGCAGAAAGGTTGGCAGGTTTGTTGCTACCTACCCTCACCACCTGGGGGTGGCCCGACAGGAAGTCCAGGATCCAGTTGCAGAGGGAGGTGTTTAGTCCCAGGATCCTTAGCTTAGTGATGAGCTTTGAGGGTACTATGGTGTTGAACGCTGAGCTTTAGTCAATGAATAGCATTCTCACATAGGTGTTCCTTTTGTCCAGGTGGGAAAGGGCAGTGTGGAGTGCAATAGAGATTGCATCATCTGTGGATCTGTTTGGGTGGTATGCAAATTGGAGTGGGTCTAGGGTTTCTGGGATAATGGTGTTGATGTGAGCCATGACCAGCCTTTCAAAGCACTTATTGGCTACCAACGTGAGTGCTACAGGTCTGTAGTCATTTAGGCAGGTTGCCTTCATGTTCTTGGGCACAGGGACTATGGTGGTCTGATTGAAACATGTTGGTATTACAGACTCAATCAGGGACATATGGAAAATGTCAGTGAAGACACCTGCCAGTTGGTCAGCACATGCCCGGAGCACATGTCCTGGTAATCCGTCTGGCCCCGCAGCCTTGTGAATGTTGACCTGTTTAAAGGTCTTACCCACGTCGGCTACAGAGAGCGTGATGACACAGTTGTCCAGAACAGCTGATGCTCTCATGCATGCGTCAGTGTTGCTTGTTTCGAAGCGAGCATAGAACTGATTTAGCTCGTCTGGTAGGCTTGTGTCACTGGGCAGCTCGAGGCTGTGCTTCCCTTTGTAGTTTGCTTCATCTGACCACTTTTTTAAGGACCGAGTCACTGGTGCTTCCTGATTTCATTTTGCTTGTATGCAGGAATCAGGAGGATAGAGTTGTGGTTGGATTTACCAAATGGAGGGCGAGGGAGAGCTTTGTACATGTCTCTGTGTGTGGAGTACAGGTGATCTAGAATTTGTTTTCCCTCTGGATGCACATTTAACATGTTGATAGAAATGAGGTAGAACTGATTTAAGTTTCCCTGCATTAAAGTCTCTGGCCACTAGGAGCGCCGCCTCTGGGTGAGTGGTTTCCTGTTTGCTTATTTCCTTATACAGCTGACTGAGTACGGTCTTAGTGCCAGCATCTGTCTGTGGTGGTAAATAAACAGCCACGAAAAGTATAGCTGAAAACTCTCTAGGCAAGTAACGTGGCCTGCAATTTATCACAATATACTCTGCTTCAGGCAAGCAAAATCTAGAGACTTCCTTAGATTTCGTGCACCAGCTGTTGTTTACGAATATGCACAGATCCCCCGGTGCTAGATAGAACAGTGATGTGTATACTGAGGAACTTACATTTTTGAGCCTCTCAACTGTGGCCCATTGATGTGGATGGGAGTGTGCTCTCCCTGCTGTCTTCTGTAGTCAATGATCAGCTCCTTCGTTTAGTTGATGTTGAGGTTATATTCCTGTCACCACTCCACCAGGGCTCTCACCTCTTCCCTGTAGGCTGTCTCGTTGCTGTTGGTAATCAGGCCTACCACTGTTGTGTCATCAGCAAACGATTGAGTTCGAGACATGCATAGCCCGCAGTCATGGTTGAACAGGGAGTACAGGAGGAGGCTGAGCACGCGGGGCCTCCGTGTTAAGGATCAGCGTGGTGGTGGTGTTGTTGCCTACCTTCACCATCTGGGGTCGGCCCGTCAGGAAGTCCAGGACCCAGTAGCATAGGGAGGGGTTCAGACCCAGGGCCCTGAGCTTAGTGACAAGCTTAGAGGGCACTTTGGTGTTGAAGGCTGAGCTGTAGTTGAGTAACAGGATTCTCACATAGGTATTCCTCTTGCCCAGGTGTGACAGGGCAGGGTGCAGTTCAATAGCAATTGGGCGGTAGGTGTCGGGTAAGGTGGAGGTGATATGGTCCTTAACTAGCCTCTCAAAGCACTTCATGATGACAAGTGAGTGCTACGGGGCGATAGTCATTTAGTTCAGTTACCTTCACTTTCTTGGGAGAGGAACAGACTGGGATAGGGAGAGATTGAATATGTCCGTAAACACTCCAGCCAGCTGGCCTGCACATGCTCTAAGGACGCTGTTTTGGATCCCGTCTGGGCTGGCAGCTTCGCGAGGGTTAACATGATTGAATGTCTTACTCACGTCGGCCACGGAGATCAGGACCTCAATTAGCCCGACTAACCGGTGCCTGTATATAGCCTCACTCCTGTTATTTCTCACTGTCTTTTTACTGTTGTTTTTTATTGCTTTACTTATCTATTGTTAACCTAATACCTATTTTTTACTTAAAAATTGCACTGTTGGTTAGAGCCTGTAAGTAAGCATTTCACTGTAAGATCCCCACCTGTTGTATTCGGCACACGTTACAAATAAACTTTGATTTGATTTGGGGGCCCACATCAGTGCTGTTTTCCTCGTGTGTGGCCGAAGAACCTGTTTAGCTTGTCCGGGAGTGAGGCGTCGGTGTCCACGATGTGGCTGGCTTTCCCTTCATAAACCATGATTGTCTGGAGCCCCTGCCACATGCGTCTTGAGTCTGAGCTGTTGAATTGTTACTCCACTTTACCTCACGGAGGTCATAGCTGGTTTGTTTGTACACGTCTATGTTCCCAGTCACCTTGCTGTGGTTAAATGCAGTAGTTTGCGCTTTTAGTTTCATGCGAATGCTGCCGTCTATCCACAGTTTTTGGTTTAGATGAGTTCTAATCGTCACAGTCGTCACAGTTGGAACAACATCCTCTATGCCCTTCTTGATGAACCGAGTCACAGAGTCCGTGTATACAGTGCATTCGGTAAGTATTAAGACCCCTTGACTTTTTCCACATTTTACAGCCTTATTCTAAAATTGATTCATTATATATTTTTTCTCATCAATCTACACCCAATATCCCATAATGACAAAGCGAAAACAGGTTTTCAGATTTTTTTCTTACAAATAAAAAACAGAAATACCTTATTTACATAAATAAATTGAGCTCAGGTGCTTCCTGTTTCCATTGATCATCCTTGAGATGTTTCTACAACTTGATTGTAGTCCACCTGTGGTAAATGAAATTGATTGGACATGATTTACAAAGGCACACACCTGTCTATATAAGGTCCCATGGTTGATAGTGCATGTCAGAGCAAAAACCAAGCCATGAGGTTGAAGAAATTTTCCGTAGCGCTCCGAGACAAGATTGTGTTGAGGCATAAATCTGGGGAAGGGTACCAAAAAATGTCTGCAGCATTGAAGGTCCCCAAGAACACAGTGGCCTTCATCATTCTTAAATGGAATAAGTTGGGAACCACTAAGACTCTTCCTGGAGCTAGCCGCCCAGCCAAACTGAACAATCAGGAGAGAAGGACCTTGGTCAGGGAGGTGACCAAGAACCCGATGATCACTCTGACAGAGCTCCAGAACATTGAGAGTCCCTTTTCGGGCTCCCGAGTGGCACAGTAGTCTAAGGCACTGCATCTCAGGCTTCATCACATCCGGCCGTGATTGGGAGTCCCATAGGGCGGTGCACAATTGGCCCTGTGTTGTCTGGGTTTGGACAGGGTAGGCCATCATTGTAAAGATGAATTTGTTCTTAACTGACTTGCCTATTTTAAAGATTAAATTTAAAAAATCCACGGGTACCTATAGTTTAATTTTCTGCATATAGGCGGGTAGGAGCAGGATGGAGGCGTGATCTGATTTACCCATCCCGGAAGGGAGAGTAATAATGGTCAAGAGTGTTCTCTCTGTGTGTAGCGCAGGAGATGTGTTGGTAGAATTTTTGGAGCGTATTCCTCAGATGGCCTTTATGAAAGTCCACAGCTACAATAAATGCAGCCTCAGGATATGCACTTTCCAGTTTGCACAGTTCAGTGTAGTTCCTTGACAGCCTTTGCAATGTTGGCTTGGGGGGGAAGATACACGGCGGTGACAATAACCACAGGTGATGCGGTCGGCATTTGATGGTGAGCTATTCTAAATCGGGAGAACAAAAGAACTTGAGTACCTGCACATTACCACAATCACACCATAAGTTGATAACCATGAGACATTCCACTCCACCTTTGTTTTTCCCGGAGAGTTCTTTCTTCTTGTCCATGCGAAATATGGATAACCCTGCTGGCTGTATACCCAGAGAGAGTCATGATTGCGTAAAAAATTGTATTTCACAGTCACTTATGTCTCTCTGAAAGGAGATCCTCGCCCTGAGCTCGTCTACTTGTCCAGGGACTATACGTTAGCGGGTAATATACTCTGAAGCGGTGAATGGTTTGCTTGCCGCCTAAGCATGGCTAGAACCCCACCTCTCCTCCTGCATCGACGTTTTGGTGAATGGGGCTGCCTCGGGACGTCTAAACAAAGGAGTCCAAAAGTTATTTTTGGTTGTAGGAAATAATACTAGAAACAAATAATGTAAGAAATAACAACAAATAAAAGCTAAATATTGCCAAGTTGGCTTGGAGCTAGAAACAGGGTAACCGTGTCTGACGGCGCCATCTTGTTATCTTGTTAACTAACACATTGAAAGAGGGAATGTTCTGAGTTGGGTTTGCTTGATTTGTGGTGTAATATTCTTCATGTTGGAGGTTTAGGAATTTGGAATCACCCTTGCTGATTGCGATTGGCTTTCTGCCTCTCAAGCAAAACAGGGAAAATGTAGTAAATGCAAAACTCACATGATTCCACTTTCATCATTTACAGTGTTTTTGATATTAGAGTCCTATGATAAATGTAAGAAAGCATTCTCTGACTACATAATGAAGTTTTCTGAATTAGTTGTATACATATGTCCAGAAGCGAGAGCAGTTTACATGTTCAAAGTGCCAATGAGAGAGAGCTAAACTAGCTTTTCCCGAAATCGGTCCTCGGGATCCCAAGGGTTGCACGTTTTGGTTTTTGCCTTAACACTGCACAGCTGATTCAAATTGGTTAGAGATGTGTTTGATTTGGAGTCTTTCCAGTTGGAGGAATGGCCCTATTTATTAGATTAGAATGTGTGCCTGTTAGTTTGAGCATTATGCATTCTGAGTGCACCCCTGATGGATTGGGACTTCACACAGACCTTTCAATTCCTGTCAATATCTACTGTAAAACCAGTGGACATTATTATTGTTCCACTAATTTATTGTCTCATGAATCCACCATGGTCTTTGGAAGCCTTCTTTTGAGCTCTCTTCAACACCACCTAAAAGTCATTCATCTGTTTAGCTATGCGATAGTAGGTGATGAACTGTGTATTAAACCGTCATAAAATATGTTCTGCTTAAAATTATTATTCTGTGTGGAGGATATATTTGTTTTAGTACTCTGGGGTATTCCAGCATATCTCCACTAAGGAATTCTAGTTGTTCTAGATGTTCAGAGTAAAGTACCTCTCTCCTCTCATATGTTGGTCATTAGCACTCCTCAGTCGTCACGCAGAGTGTATCACTCCTCACAGCTCAGAGGATCACTGTGGCTTCTGCACATCGCTCCAAAGAAAACTAGTGTTAGAAGCGCGGGGCTTTGTGTCTGTGTTTTTCTGTCTCTATTTCTCCTCAAATGATTACCGCACTACTGATATTGGCACAAAGTTATGTCTCTGACTATGTTCTCCTCTCCGTCTCTCCCTCTCTTTGTCTTTTGTTGTCTCTCTCTGTCTCCCATTTCTCACCATCCTTTACCTTCTCCCCTCCTCTGGACAGCAAACTGGGTGAGAGAGAGAGTCAGCTCATAACCCTGTGCTCCCTCTGTCTAGACACACACTTCACTATTAATAAAACAGATACAACAAGGGTCACAATGAAGAATATTGTGTGTGTGTGTGGGGTGTGTGTGTGTGGGGGGCTGACATGAGTCAGTAATTCCCCCAGCTGGCCCTTTAGGCTATGCCTGGGTTTTCTCTGGCTCAATTTCAGTCAATGAAAGCAGCCAGTTCTCATACAAGGATGACTTCCCCTCTATTCTCAGTCTGTACTCCAGCCAACAGGCTTGGATACACTTTTCTGTATTTATATTTGTGTCTTTTGTCCTTCAGCAAAGGTTATTTTGACCCAATACAGACGGAAGGGATCGATACAGTTAGATATCGGGATATCAATAATTCAATATTATTTTTGCGCTAGTTGGCTGTACCTGCACAGCATGTTCTCCATATATAAAAAAAGATCACAATACATATAGAACCGTGAGTATCGTAATACATGTAGAACCGTGAGAATCGTAATACATATAGAACCGTGAGAATCACAATACATTTAGAACCGTGAGAATCACAAAACATATAGAACCGTGAGAATCGTAATACATACAGAACCGTGAGAATCGTAATACATATAGAACCGTGAGAATCACAAAACATATAGAACCGTGAGAATCGTAATACATACAGAACCGTGAGAATCGTAATACATACAGAACCGTGAGAATCACAAAACATATAGAACCTTGAGAATCGTAATACATACAGAACCGTGAGAATCGTAATACATACAGAACCGTGAGAATCGTAATACATATAGAACCGTGAGAATCACAAAACATATAGAACCGTGAGAATCGTAATACATACAGAACCGTGAGAATCGTAATACATACAGAACCGTGAGAATCACAAAACATATAGAACCGTGACAATCGTAATACATATAGAACCGTGACAATCGTAATACATTTAGAACCGTGACAATCGTAATACATTTAGAACCGTGACAATCGTAATACATTTAGAACCGTGACAATCGTAATACATTTAGAACCGTGACAATCGTAATACATATCATATTGGCACCAAAGTGTTGATATAATATCATATTGTTAGGTCCCTGGCAATTCCCAACTCTACACTTTTTGTGTGTGTGTGTGTGTGTGTGTGTGTGTGTGTGTGTGTGAGCATTTCTGCTTACATAGACTGTACTGTACATACTGTACAGACTGTAAACATGTTTTTGTGAGAGAGTAAATGTAAGCCTGTGGACAAATATTCTCTCCCTTCTCTTCTTGCAAATAAATCAAGTTGAGTTTGGAGTGGGTTATGTTTTCTCTGGACAGTAAACAGCACTAGGATCTTAGATACCATCAATAAGCACATATTTATTCTAGCAACCACACAGTTTTAATCACTCAAATGGATCCGCTCAACAATTTACAAATCACTCACAGTTTATGTTCCTTTCTCATCATATACTGTAACAATACACACTAACCCAGCTGTGTCAAAGACATTTAACACAGAACCAACATTGGCAAGGTACCCAGTATTCGAAGAACCATTTATTTGTTATGGGAATGTATTGTTGTGTTGAAGCCTATAATGTATTTTATATTTATCACAGATAAAATGCCATCACCATATAGTTTTATTTTCTAATACTAGTGCAGCATAACGCGTTTTGACTGTATGTCCAGAGAGGCAGTGTTTATTGACATGCATGATGACGCAATCATGGTTTTAGCCATCATAATTATGGTTATGATGATGGTAAGGGTCACTTTATTATGCACACACAGTGATGAGAATGTACTACTGTGGTTTTAAACATGACAAAGCAATAATGAACATGCAGGTAGGTGGGTTCAGCCATTCAAGTAGCAAGGGTTTACGAATGAACACATACTGTATGTTCCCCCCCTAAACAAGGGTAAGTACAGTGGCCGTCTTCTTACCAGGGATGGTTCAGGCTCAGAATCACCAGTTACGCCACCGTGGAAATGTAGAACATTTGTCTTGAACTCATCAAGACGGTTTGTATGATTTTAGACCCTTGTATGGTGTGGTTATTTGAGTTGAACAGGGTGTGTGGAGGGATCCAGGCTTATAATGTGATCTAATCCTTCCTGTTTCTATCCTTCCTGTTTGGCCCTGTCCGGGGGTGTCCTCGGATGGGGCCACAGTGTCTCCTGACCCCTCCTGTCTCAGCCTCCAGTATTTATGCTGCAGTAGTTTATGTGTCGGGGGCTAGGGTCAGTTTGTTATATCTGGAGTACTTCTCCTGTCCTATTCGGTGTCCTCTGTGAATTTAAGTGTGCTCTCTCTAATTCTCTCTTTCTTTCTCTCTCTCGGAGGACCTGAGCCCTTGGACCATGCCTCAGGACTATCTGACATGATGACTACTTGCTGTCCCCAGTCCACCTGGCCGTGCTGCTGCTCCAGTTTCAACTGTTCTGCCTTATTATTATTATTGGACCATGCTGGTCATTTATGAACATTTGAACATCTTGGCCATGTTCAGTTATAATCTCCACCCGGCACAGCCAGAAGAGGACTGGCCACCCCACATAGCCTGGTTCATCTCTAGGTTTCTTCCTAGGTTTTGGCCTTTCTAGGGAGTTTTTCCTAGCCACCGTGCTTCTACACCTGCATTGCTTGCTGTTTGGGGTTTTAGGCTGGGTTTCTGTACAGCACTTTGAGATATCAGCTGATGTACGAAGGGCTATATAAATACATTTGATTTGATTTTATCTAATGAGTTTTTATTTGTTTTGGTGGATAGGTCTGGTCCCTAGTGGGCTTGTGATAACAGCACTATATTGCCGGTGTCTATGAGATGAGTCATCAACAGGACCTGGGCATTCTCCTCGTCTAACTCTCTCACACTTCTACAGTTGTGCCCTCTTAATTATATCACTCTGTTTTCACAGAGAATTGTCCTGTGCCGCAGGGAATGCAAACTTGTAGAGTATTCGCCATCTCACTCTGTCCACCTCTGTCTGTCTCCATCCCTTTCTCTTTGATTCTTTACCCTCCTTCACCAGGTCTCTCTCAGGCCAGCTGGCAGAGGAACATAAAGAGGAGTAGCTTTAGGAGGAGAGAGACCTTGCTGAGGCCAGCTGAGGAGGAGGAGGTGGGTGGGTTTGTCTTGGCTCTATACATCTGCCTTGTAACAGAGAGCTTTACAGTTTCCTGTCCACTTTTAATCCCCCTTTATTGTTATGCGGAGCTACTGTAAGTGGGAAGTTCCCTTGGAGCGATAATCTAATCAAAGTGCTCAGTGTTTTAGTAGTCCGATTTTTGACATAGCCTTGAGCTGTTGATGACCAGCTGGCAAATGTTAACAACACACAGATATGATCTTTAATATATCTGGTCTTGATTATCTTTCCACAGCTCAACACAAGAACACGTAAACATGTTGTTAACATGACTCACCTCTCTAAATAGGGTGGACCGGTCACACTTTCTGACACTATACATACAATAATTAAAATGGGCTCTTTTTATAGAAATAGAGCAGGCCTTTCGTTAAATAGCAGAAAACAAATCATTCAGTCGACATTCATTCCCGGCTTTAGGCTGTGGCAATATCGTCTATATGGATGCGGCTGCATATATATCCATCCATATATTGAAGACATTGGACACCGTTTATCATAGCACACTACACTTTATTACGGGCGATTGGTTCAGTACACATCATTGCATTCTGTATCAGAAAGTAGGCTGGCCCTGTCTTAAGTTTTGTAGATCAATGCACCAGCTCTCTTTTCGTTTATTAAGCACACCTGTGCAAACATCTGCCATACCTTACTTACTTCATTGTTAAATTGCAGAAATACTCTCGAGGTTCTGTTGATCTCTATGGAATTAGGTAAATCTGCATTGAGTTTTTTGTGCCCCCTGTATGGAATGATCTGCAGAGCTCTCTGCACCTTGACGCTCTGGTGTGTCTATTGCAGTTCAACTTAATGGAGGACCTCATTGTTGAGAAATGTTTCTACTTCTTAAATTGCTTGTAGTATTGTATGTTTGAATGTTGTACATTTTATAAATTGCTGTACTCCCTTGGGAAAGAGGCCTTGGTCTCAATGTGACTCCCTGCTAAAATGAAGGTTAAATAAAAGGATGCATGTCTGTGATGAACTGACATACATTATAGATGTGAGCAGTTTGTGCGGGAGGGGAACGGGGAGGTGTTCAATAACATTCCAAATGATGTTAATCAAGTTATAGTGTGCCAGTCTGCCAGATATGTAACAGGTCAGGTTGGAGGGTACAATTATATCATACTATTAAGTGCCTACTGGAACCCTCTGGGCTATTGTCATGGGCACAAGTACAACTTGCTCAACCATGAATTTTATACGTCTATTTTATTGTGTTATTTTATAGGAATATTTCTGTTTTATGGTGATGTGTCACGTCACTTGTAACTTCAACACACACCAGAAGAACAGGAAAAACATTTTCTATTCTTTCTTCTCAGGGTTTTAATGAGAGATTGGCCTGTGGGATGTTGCCTTAGGAGGAGGTCCAGGATGGACGGTCCTATGAGACCAATGAAGCATGGACTCTCACATGAACATCCTAGCTAGCACATAACATTCTGAGAACCTTATGTTTCTTAGAGCTTGGTTGTGAGTGCGTGGTTGTTCATTGATTATTTTGCCTTCAACCTTCCCACAGCTTTCTGGAAATGGTGTAGGATTGTTCCAAAGCCAAGAAACTTTCTCAGCACATTTAGGGAACTTGACCACAAAAAAAATCATTATTCTTTTGCTATTTTATTACTTTAACAGAATATTTCCTAAATGTTCTAACATGGTTACATTTCATTAAAATGTTGGTAATGTTCTTGGAACGTTCGCCAACTGGTTCGACATTGGGAATGTTCTCAAATAGTCCAGAGAACGTTAAGAAACAACATTCTTCGGTGGAAATTTCGGTACTTCAGCATAATATCTCCTCATGTGTCACAAACCTCGCCGAAGATGGTGCCTCTTCCTGTTCGGGCGGTGCTCGGCGGTCGTCGTCGCCGGCCTATTAGCTGCCATCGATTCCCTTTCCGTTTGTTTTGGGTTATTGGGTAATTGGGTACACCTGTTTTGTATTAGGGTTTGTTTGTAGGGTATTTAAGGGCACTAGGCCCGCTGGGTATTTGTGCGGGCTTGTTTTTGTTACTCTGTGTTTGATGGTGTGATTTATTCGTGTATTTATTCTCCGGACTATTTTGTCCTGTTGTTTGGACTGGCAACTTATATACGCCCTGTGTGTTGGCGTGACTGTTTTGTTGCGCTGGGGAATAAATTTGAAAAAAAGACTGAACCCTGCTCTCTGCGCCTGATTCCACCCACCACTCCTAGTTGATCGTAACAGAAGCCCGCACCCTTCAGAAATGGAATCAGCAGGAGCAGCGACCACCCCTCTCCCCACTATGGAGGAGCTCGTCCATCACCACACAGCGGTCCTCCATCGGATTGGTACCGCGATGGACCAGATGATGGAGAGGATGGAACGATGGGAGAGGAGTGGTCTACCGACGTCTACCCCAGCTCCCCCACTGCCGACACCACCTACTCCACCTACGTCGTCCTCTGGGTCCGGCGCACTGCGTCTCTCCCCCCCGAGGGAGTACGATGGAGCGGCGGCTGGGTGCCAGGGATTTTTGCTCCAGCTAGAGCTCTACCTGTCTACCCTGCGTCCGGCTCCCTCGGGTGAGGAGAGTGTGAGCCTCCTCGTCTCCTGTTTAACGGGCAGGGCCCTGGACTGGGCTAATGCGGTCTGGAACAGTCCAGACTCGGCTCGGGACAACTACCTGGAGTTCACCCGCCGTTTCCTGAGCTGTGTTCGATCATCCACCAGAGGGTAAAGCGGTGGGTGAGCGACTGTTCCACCTCAGACAGGAGACGAGGAGCGCACAGGACTTCGCGTTGGAGTTTAGGACCCTAGCTGCTGGTGCTGGGTGGAATGACAGGGCCCTGATGGACCATTACCGGTGTAGTCTCTGGGAGGACGTCCGCCGGGAGCTAGCTTGCAGGGACACAACTCTCTCCCTGGATGAACTAATAGACATGTCTATTCGATTGGCCAACCTGCTAGCTGCCCGCGGGCGTTCAGAAGGGGTCCTGTTAATTCCACCTTCCAGCTCTCCCACTCCCACTCCGATGGAGTTGGGAGGAGCTGCATCTAGGGGGATCAGAGGGGGCTCCTCCTGCGCCTATTGTGGACGGAGAGGACACACTTCGGACCGGTGTTGGAGGAGTCCCTCTGGGAGTCGAGATGGTCGGCGGAACACTCCTCGGCCACCCCAGGTGAGTAAGCACCAAACTCACCCAGAGCTCCCTGTTGGTCACATGTTTTTGTTAATTTTTTTTCCTGCATTTTTCCCCTCTCTTCAGCATAAGGCGCTAGTCGATTCAGGCGCAGCTGGGAGTTTTATGGATCGTGGACTCGCCCGTAAATTGGGTATTCCGTTAGTGCAGATAGACCCACCTGTCCCCGTGCACTCCTTAGATAGCCGACCGTTAGGGTCAGGGCTGGTCAGAGAGGCCACGATTCCGCTGGACATGGTAACGCAGGGGAATCATAGGGAGAGGATCAGTTTCTACCTTATTGATTCACCTGGGTTTCTTTTTTGTGAGGAAAAAGGAGGGAGGTCTGCGTCCGTGCATTGATTATCGAGGTCTCAATTCGATCACAGTGGGTTATAGTTATCCGCTACCTCTCATCGCTACGGCGGTGGAATCATTCCACGGAGCACGTTTCTTCACAAAACTGGACCTCAGGAGCGCGTATAATCTGGTGCGTATTCGGGGAGGAGACGAGTGGAAAACAGCGTTTAGTACCACATCAGGCCACTATGAGTACCGCGTCATGCCGTATGGGTTGAAGAATGCTCCAGCCGTCTTCCAATCCTTTGCAGATGATTCTCAGGGACTTGCACGGGCAGGGTGTGGTAGTCTATATTGATGACATCTTGATTTATTCTACCACACGCGCCGCGCATGTTTCCCTGGTGCGCAGGGTTCTTGGGCGACTGCTGGAGCATGACCTATACGTCAAGGCTGAGAAATGTGTGTTCTCCAAACCAGCCGCGTTAACGGCGTGCGTAATTGGCCGACTCCGACCACGGTAAAGGAGGTGCAGCGGTTTTTAGGGTTTGCCAATTACTACCAGAGGTTTATCCGGGGTTTTGGCCAAGTAGCAGCGCCCATTACCTCACTGCTGAAGGGGGGGCCAGTGCGTTTGCGGTGGTCAGCAGAGGCTGATGGAGCCTTCGTTAGCATTCATAGTGGAGGTGGATGCGTCCGAGGCTGGGGTTGGAGCCGTGCTGTCTCAGCGCTCGGGCACGCCACCGAAGCTCCGTCCCTGCGCTTTCTTTTCTAAGAAGCTGGGTCCGGCGGAGCGGAACTATGATGTGGGGGACCGGGAGTTACTAACTATGGTAAAAGCCCTGAAGGTGTGGAGACACTGGCTAGAGGGGGCTAAACACCCTTTTCTCATCTGGACTGACCACCGTAATCTGGAGTATATTCGAGCAGCGAGGAGACTGAATCCGCGTCAGGCTAGGTGGGCCATGTTCTTTACACGTTTTAGATTTACGATCTCTTACAGACCAGGTTCCCTCAACACTAAGGCCGACGCGCTGTCCCGTCTCTATGACACCGAGGACCGGTCCATCGAACCCACTCCCATCCTTCCCCAGTGGCCCCAGTGGTATGGGAGGTGGACGCGGACATCGAGCGGGCGTTGAGGGTTGAACCTGCGCCTACACAGTGTCCGACTGGTAGAAGTTACGTACCGTACCTTGGTGTCCGTGATAAGTTGATTCGGTGGGCTCACACACTACCGTCTGCGGGTCATCCGGGGATTGATAGGACGGTGCGGGGTCTTAGGGGGAAATACTGGTGGCCCCCCTTAGCTAGGGATGTGAGGCTCTATGTCTCTTCCTGTTCGGTATGCGCCCAGAGTAAGGCTCCTAGGCACCTTCCTAGAGGGAAGTTACAGCCCCTCCCAGTTCCACAACGGCCATGGTCCCATCTCTCGGTAGATTTCCTTACTGATCTTCCCCCATCTCAGGGGAACACTACCGTTCTGGTCGTTGTGGATCGGTTCTCTAAGTCCTGCCGTCTCCTCCCATTGCCTGGTCTCCCTACGGCCCTACAGACTGCAGAGGCTCTATTTACCCACGTCTTCCGGCACTATGGGGTTCCAGAGGATATCGTCTCCGATCGGGGTCCCCAGTTCACGTCTCGGGTTTGGATGCCGTTTATGGAGCGTCTGGGGATCTCGGTCAGCCTTACCTCTGGTTATCACCCCGAAAGTAATGGGCAGGTGGAGAGAGTAAACCAGGAAGTGGGCAGGTTTCTGAGGTCGTATTGCCAGGACCGGCCAGGAGAATGGGCGAGGTACATCCCGTGGGCAGAGTTAGCCCAGAACTCTCTTTGGCATTCGTCCACGAATATGTCGCCATTCGAATGCGTACTGAGCTACCAGCCGGTCCTGGCTCCGTGGCATTAGAGTCAGACCGAGGCTCCTGCGGTGGAGGAGTGGGTACAGCGCTCTAGAGAGACCTGGCGGGCAGTCCACGATTCTCTCAGGCAGGCCAGTGAACGGCAGAAGAGAGACGCTGACCGCCACCGCAGCGAGGCCCCGGTGTTCGCACCAGGGGACAGGGTCTGGCTCTCGACCCGAAACCTGCCCCTCCGCCTGCCCTGCCGGAAGCTGGGGCCGCAGTGTGTGGAGCCATTTAAAGTCCTGAGGAGGATAAACGAGGTGTGTTATAGATTGCAACTTCCCTCTTATTATCGTATTAACCCCTCGTTTCATGTGTCTCTTCTCAGGCCGGTGGTAGCTGGTCCCCTACAAGACAGTGAGGTACCGGAGGTCCCTCCACCCCCTCTGGACATCGAGGGGACCCCGGCGTACACAGTACGAGCTATTCTGGACTCGAGATGCCGGGTGAGGGGCCTGCAGTACCTCGTGGACTGGGAGGGGTACGGTCCCGAGGAGAGGTGCTGGGTACCAGGGAGGGACATTTTAGATCCTTCCCTCTTGAGGGATTTCCATCGCCTCCACCCGGATCGCCCTGCGCCTCGTCCTCCGGGTCGTCCTCGAGGCCGGGGTCTGCGCGCTGCGGGAGCCCGCGTCAGGGGGGTACTGTCACGAATCTCGCCGAAGATGGTGCCTCTTCCTGTTCGGGCAGTGCTCGGCGGTCGTCGTCGCCAGCCTATTAGCTGCCATCGATTCCCTTTCCGTTTGTTTTGGGTTATTGGGTAATTGGGTACACCTGTTTTGTATTAGGGTTTGTTTGTAGGGTATTTAAGGGCACTAGGCCCGTTGGGTATTTGTGCGGGCTTGTTTTTGTTACTCTGTGTTTGATGGTGTGATTTATTTGTGTATTTATTCTCCGGACTATTTTGTCCTGTTGTTTGGACTGGCAACTTATATATACGCCCTGTGTGTTGGCGTGGGGGAATAAATTTGAAAAAAAGACTGAACCCTGCTCTCTGCGCCTGATTCCACCCACCACTCCTAGTTGATCGTAACATCATGGTTATACTTAAAGAGCGACTTCCCCTAAAAAACAACTAATCCCTTTGAAAACAGCCTATGTGGCATCGATATGAGTCAGAAACATTTTTATTCTAGTATCAAAATTGACTACAAAGTATAAATAGGATAATTTTGGTCAGTCTTGTCCAAAACGAAATTTGGAACCTCCGTGCTTCACAATGAGTAAATTGTGGTTTGATTTGTATTGCAATTATGTGAACAAATCATGCCCCTTTTTGCCAAACTTCTCTGTAAAAAAGTGATTGAGTAGGCTGCATAGATTTCATGACTAGAAGCTCAAAACACAAAAACGCAGTCATTTTTTTTTTTTGTAAATTGAAATGTGCTATTGTAAATGTTAGCAACACCTCCGCCTTTGCAGGATGCACAGGGGTTATGCTCACTAGTGTAACCAGGAGGAGAGGCCTCATTTAACACAGTAAATTCATTAGGCTTAAGCCATGTTTCAGTCAGGACACTCACATCAATATTATATTCAGTGATTAGTTCATTGACTATATCTGCTTTGGAAGTGAGGGATCTAATGTTAAGTAGCCCTATTTTGAGATGTGCGATATATCTCTTTCAATAATGACAGGAATGGGGAGGTCTTTATTCCAGTGAGATTGCAAAGGCGAACAGTGCCATGTTTAGTTTTGCCCAACCTAAATTGAGGCACAGACACGGTCTCTAGCTGACTACACTGACTGTGCTAACGGCAGACTCCACTAAGCTGGCAGGCTGGCTATCTTATTGTGGAGCTAGAGGAGTTAAATAAGATGAGAGCACCCCTCCAGCTAGGATGGAGTCCGTCACTCCTCAGCAGGCCAGGCTTGGTCCGGTTTGTGGGTGAGTCCCAGAAAGAGGGACAATTATGTACAAATTCTATCTTCTGGGGGTATCAGAAAACAGTTTTCAACCAGCGATTGAGTTGAGAGAGATTGCTGTAGAGCTTATCCCTCCCCCTAACCCAGAGGGGGCCAGAGACAATTACTCGATGCCGACATCTTTCTAGCTGATTTACACGCTGAAGCTATGTTTGGTGACCTCTGACTATTTCATCCTAATATTGTTGGTGCCGACGTGGATGACAATGTCCCTATACTCTCCACACTCGCCAGTTTTAGCCTTAGCCAGCACCATCTTCAGTTTAGCCTTACCGTCGGTAAACCCATGCCCCCTGGTAAACAGTGTATGATCCCTGGATTATTATTTTTATGTAAGTCTAATACTGCGGGTAATGGAGTCGCCAATGACTAGGGTTTTTAATTTGTCAGGACTAATGGTGGAAGGCTTCGGTGTCTCAAACCCCGTAACTTATGGAGGAGAGACCAGAGAAGACTCGGCCTCTGACTCTGACTCTTTGCTTAATGGGGAGAACCGGTTGAGCATTCCTACAGCATTTCCTTCCAGAAGCCATGACCAAATTGTCCGGCTGTGGGGACTGTGCGAGAGGATTTATACTAATATCTGTATTTATTGGTGGCACAGACGCTGTTTCATCCTTTCCTACACTTAAATTACCCTTGCCTAACGATTGCGTCTGAAGCTGGGCTTGCAGCACAGCTATCCTCACCATAAGGCGATCATTCTCCTGTATATTATGAGTACAGCGGCTACAATTAGAAGGAATAATGTTAATGTTACTACTTAGCTTCGGCTGATGGAGGTCCTGTAGAACCATGTCCAGATAAAGCGTCCTGGGTGAAAAAGTTGAATGACAGAAGTTGAGCTAGGGGGAAAAATATATATATATATAAAATGGTGATTAAAAAGTAAAAAACTTAAAGTTCACAGGTAGCAATGTAATGTTTGCAACAAACCGCACAGCAGCACGTAAACATATCCACAAGTTGTGAGCGGAACTTACGTCACTCAATGAGCCCTCCCAGTCAATAACAACTCATATGATTGCCTGCTGCAGTTATTCGATAGATGTCCAGTTTGCAGCCGAACATGCAGCATAGAGAAGACCAGCAGGGGGGCCCTCATCAGCATCATGCAGATATTCCTTCGCTGTGAGCGTTCCTATGAATGCAACAGTCAGACACATGTTGGCAAGTATCCAGCCAGCAACCTTCACCTGTCAGTGGCAACAGCTTTCACAGACTCATCATTTGTACAGAAGATAACCCATTTCATTACTTTGATACATTTGATAACCCAATTGTGAAACATAATTTATGTAAACAGACATTATTTGTTGCTTATTTTCTACTTTTTAGATGCATATAATATCCCATGTCTATTTAGCTATTTCTGAATGTGTTATTCAATGCGTTTCTATGGGCTATAGTAGTAAAGAAGAAATTCAATATTTTATCCCCAAAAAATTACATATTTTTGGCGATACCTAAAGGGGTTCCATGTTGATCCATGTGATCCATGTTTTTACCGTCTTAAAATATTCCCCCTCCCCCAATGACTTTGACTTTTAGACGTTAACTGACAAACTGTATGGTCTAACTTAATTCTCTCTTTTAGAAATCCTAATCATCAAAACATCCATTAAAAATTTGTCCACAGATCTTATCATACCTGCAGAGACCAGGACCAGATTCCAGAACGGGCACACAGGGCACGTGCCGCTGGGCCCCGACTTCCAAGCTCCCTGGAGGTTGTGGTCCCCTAGATAGCATATAAACATGTCATAAGCAATGGCAAAATGTGTAGAAAAGCAGGACATTTGCTTTAAAATGGCACAGTTTTCTCTCATCCTCATGGCAAAATGTGTAGAATAGCATGAGATCAGCTATAAAACAGCAATTTTTTCACTAGAATTGCAGAAAACTATCTCTCAGCTGCATGACAAAATGTGTAGAATAACATTATTATAAAACTGCTTTTAGCTGTTTCCCCGCCCCAAAAAAATGAAATATTGCGGCATTCAGGGGCCCCCTGGAGGTAGATGCCCTCCTGTCCCAAATGCAGTAGTCCGATGGTTCCAGATGGTTCCAAATGAAAATACATCCAACCCCGAAATGCTCTCTATGCCCTAAGGGTGCTCCCGGGACCTTTATTCATATGGTCTGGGAGTGCCCTGAGGTATCCCAATTCTGGAGACTCATCTCCAAAATGCTCTCCACAATTCTCTAAACATATTCCATACTCAATGAGTATATCCAAAATGGATCTGTCTTTGCAGGAAAATCGATTATGTCTGGCTGGCCTCATGGCAGCCAAGAAAATGGTTACCTATCGATGGAAACCTCCCCATTCACTGTCTAAACATGGTATTTTATTGACATACAGTATCTTAATTAGAGCTTTCGGTAGCTCAAATGCATGGCGCAAAAAGCCATAACATTCACTATTGGAATTCCGCGGTGGTTAAGATAAAATCATACCTTTAATTACCTTGAGTACCTGTAGCGGTCCTGTGGGTGGTTGAGCCTGATACCGCCCCACATTATAATTGGAAGTTGATGTGTATACTTTAACATAGCCTATTAGCTAGAAAGGTAACCCATTTCATTACTTTGATACATTTGATAACCCAATTGTGAAACATAAATGATGTAAACTGACATTATTTGTTTCTTATTTTCTACTTGTTAGATGCATGTTATGGTCAGGGCATAGCCCAGCCTGGTGGAACCTGCCTGATTGCTGTGTTCACCATTTCATTTCACTTCAGTATTTTATGATAACTGAAAGTGAGTGAAATAGTGAAAAGTGAAATAGAAAAGGTGAATGCAGCAATCAGATTGGTTCCACCAGGCTAATCATAACCACCATTAATATTGTAATCAGTGCACTGTGTGTGTGTGTGTGTGTGTGTGTGTGTGTGTGTGTGTGTGTGTGTGTGTGTGTGTGTGTGTGTGTGTGTGTGTGTGTGTGTGTGTGTGTGTGTGTGTGTGTGTGTGTGTGTGTGTGTGTGTGAATGATTGAGTGAGAGACCAGTATCTTTGATGAGGGTCCAGGAGCTTATCTATGATGATATGCCCATCAATAGGGCCCTGGAAAAGACCTCACCTTTTGCCTGCTCACCAACTGTTGACGATGGGGAGAGCAAAATTAGGTAGGTTTAGTCTGGCTTGTTCAAACTTCAACATAGTATACTGTATGTTTGTGTCAGATATCATCTATCCCTAATTGTCATTGGATGCAGCATTTCCCAGGAGTTACGTGTATCCCCTGTCACAGGAGGAGACGGCGGCTATGGCAACATATGTCTCTGAATCCCTGAGGCAGGGATACATTCGGCCCTCCACTTCACCTGCCTCCTCGAGTTTCTTTTTTGTGAAGAAGAAGGATGGAGGTCTGCGCCCGTGTATTGACTATCGAGGTATCAACCAGATCACTGTTAGGTATAGTTATCCGCTACCTCTCATAGCCAGTGCGATTGAATCAATGCATGGGGCGCGCTTGTTCACCAAATTGGATCTCAGGCGCGCTTACAACCTGGTGCGTATCCGGGAGGGAGACGAGTGGAAGACGGCTTTCAGTACCACCTCAGGGCACTATGAGTACCTCGTCATCCCGTATGGTTTGATGAATGCTCCATCAGTCTTCCAGGCCTTTGTAGACAAGATTTTCAGGGACCTCCACTACACTCAGGGACCTCCACTACACTCGCCGAGCATGTGTCCCTGGTGCGCAGGGTGCTTGGTCGACTGTTGGAGCATGACCTGTATGTCAAGGCTGAGAAATGTCTGTTTTTCCAACAGTCCGTCTCCTTCCTAGGGTACCGCATTTCCACTTCAGGGGTGGAGATGGAGAGTGACCGCATTTCAGCCATGCGTAATTGGCTGACTCCCACCTCGGTAAAGAAAGTGCAGCGGTTTCTAGGGTTTGCCAACTACCACCGGAGGTTGGGGCTTTGGTCAGGTAGCGGCTGCCATTACCTCACTGCTGAAGGGGGGACCGGTGCGTTTGCAGTGGTCAGCTGAGGCGGACAGTGCTTTTGGTCAGCTGAGGGCTCTGTTTACCTCGAGTTCCCATGCTGGCGCATCCGGATCCCTCTTTGGCATTCATAGTGGAGGTGGATGCGTCCGAGGCTGGGATAAGAGCCGTGCTCTCTCAGCACTCGGGTACGCCACCCTGTGCCTTCTTTTCAAAGAAGCTCAGCCCGGCGGAGCAAAACTATGACGTGGGGGACCGGGAGTTGTTGTCTGTCGTCAAGGCCTTGAAGGCGTGGAGACATTGGCTTGAGGGGGATAAACACCCTTTTCTCATCTGGACTGACCACCGCAATCTGGAGTACATCTGGTCGGCGAGGAGACTGAATCCTTGCCAGGCAAGGTGGGCCATGTTTTTTACCCGTTTTGTTTTCACTCTGTCCTACAGACCAGGTTCCCAGAATGCGAAGGCAGACGCACTGTCCCGGATGTATGACACGGAGGAGCGGCCCATGGATCACACTCCCATACTCCCGGAATCTTGCCTGGTGGCACCAGTGGTGTGGGAGCTGGACGCGGACATCGAGCGGGCGTTACGTACAGAGCCCACTACCCCCCAATATCCAGTTGGGTGTCTGTACGTTCCGTCTGCTGTCCGCGACCGTTTGATATATTGGGCCCACACGTCACCCTCCTCTGGTCATCCGGGCATTGGTCGGACAGTGCGCTGTCTTAGTGGGAAGTACTGGTGGTCCACTTTGACTAAGGACGTGTGTTTATGTCTCCGCCTGCTCGGTGTGCGCCCAGTGCCCGGTGGATCTTCCTCCATCACAGGGTAACACCACGATCCTGGTCATTGTGGATCAGTTTTATAAGTCCTGTCGTCTCCTTCCTTTTCCCGGTCTCCCTACGGCCCTACAGACTGCGGAGGCCCTGTTTACACATGTCTTCCGGCACTACGGGGTGCCTGAGGACATAGTATCTGATCGAGGTCCCCAGTTCATGTCAAGGGTCTGGAGGGCGTTCATGGAACGTCTGGGGGTCTTGGTCAGCCTTACCTCAGGTTTACACCCCAAGAGTAACGGGCAGGTGGAGAGAGTGAACCAGGATGTGGGTAGGTTTCTGCGGTCCTATTGCCAGGACCGGCCGGGGGAGTGGTCGGTGTTCGTGCCTTGGGCAGAGATGGCCCAGAACTCGCTCCGCCACTCCTCCACTAACCTCTTCCCCTTCCAGTGTGTACTGGGGTACCAGCCGGTTCTGGCTCGTTGGCATCATGACTGGTTTAGGCGCGCTGAGGAAACATGGGACGCCGCTCATGTGCACCTTCAGCGGGCCTAGAGCGGCCCAATGAGGCCCGCAGTGAGGCCACGGGGGACCAGGTCTGGCTCTCGACCCAAAACCTGCCCCTCCGCCTGCCCTGCCGGAAGCTGGGCCCGCGGTTTGCGGGGACATTCAAAGTCCTGAGGAGACTGAACGAGGTATGTTACAGGTTACAGCTTCCCCCCGATTATAAGAACCGATTATAACCCCTCGTTCCATGTATCTCTCCTCAGGCCGGTGGTGGCTGGTCCACTCCAGGAGTCTGAGGTGCGGGAGGTTCCTCCGCCCCCTCTGGACATCGAGGGGCCCCGGCGTATGCAGTTCGATCCATACTGGATTCGAGGCATCGGGCGAGGGGCCTTCAGTACCTCGTGGAGTGGGAGGGGTACGGTCCGGTGGAGAGGTGCTGGATGCCGGTGGAGGACGTGTTAGACCCATCGATGCTGCGGGAGTTCCACCATCTCCATCCGGATCGCCCTGCGCCTCGTCCTCCGGGTCATCCCAAGGGGCCGGTGTCGGCGCGCTGCTGGAGCCGCGCGTCAAGAGGGGGGTACTGTCACGACTTCCACCGAAGTCGGTCCCTCTCCTCCTTGTTCGGGTGGCGTTCGGCGGTTGACGTCACCGGTATTCTATCCATTGCTGATCCACCTTTCATTTTCTATTGGTTTTGTCTTTGTTTTCTACACACCTGGTTTTCATTCCCCAATTACGTGTTCATGTATTTAACCCTCTGTTTTCCCCCATGTTTTTGTGCGTGATTGTTTCTATGTTCAATTCGGTTCATGATGGCTGTTTTTTTGACGGGAGCTGTTTTCACCCGTGCGTAATAGTTACCGTTTGTATTTGGTCAAGTGTATTTGTTTACCTTGTGCCTTTATTTTTGAGTAAAGTACGTTGCTCACTCATTTTTCTCTCCTGCCCCTGACTTCATGCACCAGCTACACTCACCTTCTGACAGATACTGATGTGTCTAAATGGTAACAGACCTGGCACTCGGCATTAACATTTTACTCGACACAACTTTGACTTGCATTGTATTTTTTACATTTTTCAATTGAATAGTATCAGTCAATATGGGGAGGAAGTAACCATTTAACTGTTAGTCTACATCTGACATGATTTGTAAAGGCACACACCTGTCTATATAAGGTCTTACAGTTGACAGTGCATGTCAGAGCAAAAACCAAGCCCTGAGGTCGAACAAGTCGTCCATAGAGCTCCGAGACAGGACTGTGTCGAGGCACAGATCTGGGGAAGGTTCTCCAAGAACACAGTGGTCTCCATCATTCTTAAATGGAAGAAGTTTGGAACCACCAAGACTCTTCCTAGAGCAGGCCGCCCGGCCAAACTGAGCAATCGGGGGAGAAGGGCCTTGGTCAGGGAAGAAAAAGAACCCATTGGTCACTCTGACAAAGCTCCAGAGTTACTCTGTGGAGATGGGAGAACCTTCCAGTGCTCCACCAATCAGGCCTTTATGGTAGAATGGCCAGACGGAAGCGACTCCTCAGTAAAAGTCAGATGACAGCCCACTTGGAGTTTGCCAAAAGGCACTTAAAGGACTCTCAGACCATGAGAAACAACGTTTCGGTACAAGTCTCTGAATTTCCTTGAATGGCCCAGCCAGAGCCCAGACTTGAACCTGATCATACATTTCTGGAGAGACCTGAAAATATCTGTGCAGCACACTCCCCTTCCAATCTGACAGAGCTTGAGAGGATCTGCAGAGAAGAATGGGAGAAACTTCTTTATAACGAAGTCTCTAGGCTGTAATTGCTGCCAAAGGTGCTTCAACAAAGTACTGAGTAAAGGGTGTGAATACTTATGTAAATGTGATATTTCAACAAACAACATTAAAAATATATTTTTTTGCAACATTTAAAAAAAAAAGTTTTGGGTTTGTCATTATGGGGTATTGTGTGTTGATTGATTATGAAAAAAACGATTTAATCCATTTTAGAATAAGGCTGTAACGTAACAAAATGTGGAAATAGTCAAGGGTTCTGAATAGTTTCCGAATACACTGTATGCAGAGATGGAGGGAGGGAGACCACACAGAACTGTACCAAAGCCAACGATATTGATCCCATGCAAGAACCACCACCAAACCCCACTGTACTGCCAAATCCTATAATGACCACCCATTTCAAGTACAGTGTACTGCATGTCTAAAGACATTAAAGTCTAACTAACTGTCATGTTGTTTTCTTCAGCTGATAGTACTATTCAGCAGTTCTGGCAGAATCTGTATAAACACAGCTTATTTTGTGTTAGTGTAATCACATTTACCACACTATTACAATAGTTGTATTGTGTTAATATTTAATATATCAAGTCCAGATGTTGTTGGGATTCAAACATTTTGTGTGTGTGTGTGTGTGTGTGTGGTCCTGTTTACACTTGTTATTATGATAATCGTCATTTGTTTGTGCTGTTGTTATATTTACTGTCCCCTAAACAAACACAGACCACCATGTCATCTGGAGGCTTGATCACACGCTTAAGACACTTCCTTTGCATCAGAGATGGGTTTAATCAGGATTTTCTACCATAATGCTTTCACCTATCTGATCATGTCAGATCCGTTATCCTCTCAAGTAATTAGTGTTAAAATGAAGAGCGGAAGACAAACTTGTAGATAATACAGGCTCTCGCGTGCGCTGCTTTATTACCTGTGTTTACTAGTGATTTCTCCTGTTGATTTTCCTGTGCACAGGGTGTGGTGAACTACGAGGTATTCCCTATAAGTTCAACACTCTCATCAAGCAAACCACATAGAGACCGAGAGCCAGAGGGGGAGGATGGATGGGTTGTTTTATGGGTTAAATAACAACTATAAATCTGTATAAACTGTCAGATAGGGGACTCATGTAGGAGTGCTGTGGAAAACACAGTGTAATCTCAGACAGTGGGAGAGAGTTGGCACTGTGGACCCTGCATACTTAAACAGCATGACAGGGGTAAATCATTCAACTCTCTACTGTATGTTTTTCTGCCTCTCTTTCCCACCCCCCTCCTTTTGCTCTGACTGTCTGTCTCTGTATGTCTATCCAAGGGAAATGCTGCATCTCTGCCTGTTTAGTAAACACATAAACAACTGGGGATGCAGGATATATTTGATGTTCTCTCTCTGTCCAACACTAAAGGGAAATGCATCATTTCTTTCTGTTTATTGAGTTTTAAAAAAACTGCTAATCCACATCAAGTTAAATCATGTATGCCAACATTTTATCTGCCTGGAGTTCCCTTAAGATGAAGTCATCACATTCCCCTCCACTCTATCGACCATTTTATCCCTGTTTTATATTTTCATTCTCATTTTATTTCCCTTTTACGTCAGCTTAAATGCAGGATGACTGTCAATATTCATCATCATTGTCTTATTCAGTCTGTAATGATGTGAATTCATGGTTTCTCGCTTAGTTGCATGTCTATCAATCTCCCTTATTCAAGGAGATAGGGTCAGTGGGGTGAGAGATAAATAGAGAGAGAGGAGAGAGAGAAAGGGAAAGGGAGAGATAGGGAGAGTGTAGGCAGTTATTTTGGAGACGGTACCAATACAGTATGAAGTCAAATAACACAGCTGAACACAAGTTCAAATCCAAACCATATGCATTTACCATAATATTGATTAAATCCTGAACATTCTCTCCATATTTTCCCTCTGTATGAATTAAATTAATATTGAAATTAACTACTTTGACCCGCTCTCTCTCTGTGTGAACCAAAGGGCTGAAATATGCTTCTCTGATGTTCACCATCTCAAATCAAAATCAAATCAAATTTTATTTGTCACATACACATGGTTAGCAGATGTTAATGCGAGTGTAGCGAAATGCTTGTGCTTCTAGTTCCGACAATGCAGTAATAACCAACAAGTAATCTAACTAACAATTCCAAAACTACTGTCTTATACACAGTGTAAGGGGATAAAGAATATGTACATAAGGATATATGAATGAGTGATGGTACAGAGGAGCATAGGCAAGATACAGTAGATGGTATCGAGTACAGTATATACATATGAGATGAGTATGTAAACAAAGTGGCATAGTTAAAGTGGCTAGTGATACATGTATTACATAAGGATGCAGTCGATGATATAGAGTACAGTGTATACGTATGCATATGAGATGAATAATGTAGGGTAAGTAACATTATATAAGGTAGCATTGTTTAAAGTGGCTAGTGATATATTTACATTTCCCATCAATTCCCATTATTAAAGTGGCTGGAGTTGAGTCAGTGTCAGTGTGTTGGCAGCAGCCACTCAATGTTAGTGGTGGCTGTTTAACAGTCTGATGGCCTTGAGATAGAAGCTGTTTTTCAGTCTCTCGGTCCCAGCTTTGATGCACCTGTACTGACCTCGCCTTCTGGATGGCAGCGGGGTGAACAGGCAGTGGCTCGGGTGGTTGATGTCCTTGATGATCTTCCCCCCTACTTTTTCGGAAATTCTGTTAAAAATCGCGCAACATTTTGGCGTCCTGCTACTCAGGCCAGGAATATAGTATATGCATATGATTAGTATGTGTGGATAGAAAACACTCAGACGTTTCCAAAACTGTTTAAATCACGGCTGTGACTATAACAGAACGTCTGTTTCATCGAAAAGCGCAGGAAAATCTGATCACTGGAGATGGGAAAAAATATCCATGCGCCACTCCCATGAATTGTTAAAGGTGAACCGTAATATATGAGGCCAAGCTTGCAGTACCTACAGCTTCCACAGGGTGTATAGAGTCTCCTCATTTGAATCTGAATTGATTCTTGGTAGATCCGACCAAAGGGAACCGATTCTCTCCGACCACCGACCCGAGGCATTGTCTCTGTGTTTTTCCGGACATTTTTCCACACGGCAGGCTATCGAATTTACATCGCCTCCTGATGATTTTTATAGCTTATTAACGTGTAGTTATACCTAAAGTTGCATTAGAAAGGTATTTCGAAGTGTTTTGTGAAAGTTTATCGTCGAATTTTTAACTTTTAAAAAATGACGTTACGTTATGAAACGCTCTTTTTTTCCGTTTTCCACACAGTCTTCATAGATCGATATCTAGGCTATATATGGACCGATTTAATCCAAAAAAAAGACCCAGTATTGATTATGGGACATCAAGGTGTGCAAAGAAAGAAGATGGTCAAAGGTAATTCATGTTTTATATTTTATTGTGCGGTTTGTGTAGCGCCGACTATGCTAATTCTTTTGTTTACATCCCCTACGGGTCTTTTGGGGTGTTGCATGCTATCAGATAATAGCTTCTCATGCTTTCGCCGAAAAGCATTTTAAAAATCTGACTCGGTGGCTAGATTCACAATGACTGTAGCTTTATTTCAATACCAAGCATGTGTATTTTAATGAACGTTTGCGTTTTAACTAATACTATTAGCGTGTAGCGTAGCGCATTTGCATTTCCAGAGCTCTAGGTGGGACGTCTGCGTCTCAAGTAGGCTCAAGAGGTTAAAGTGGCTAGTGATACATGTATTACATAAGGATGCAGTCGATGATATAGAGTACAGTATATACGTATGCATATGAGATGAATAATGTAGGGTAAGTAACATTATATAAGGTAGCATTGTTTAAAGTGGCTAGTGATATATTTACATTTCCCATCAATTCCCATTATTAAAGTGGCTGGAGTTGAGTCAGTGTCAGTGTGTTGGCAGCAGCCACTCAATGTTAGTGGTGGCTGTTTAACAGTGTGATAGCCTTGAGATAGACGCTGTTTTTCAGTCTCTCGGTCCCAACTTTGATGCACCTGTACTGACCTCGCCTTCTGGATGATAGCGGGGTGAACAGGCAGTGGCTCGGGTGGTTGATGTCCTTGATGATCTTTATGGCCTTCCTGTAACATCGGGTGGTGTAGGTGTCCTGGAGGGCAGGTAGTTTGCCCCCGGTGATGCGTTGTGCAGACCTCACTACCCTCTGGAGAGCCTTACAGTTGTGGGCGGAGCAGTTGCCGTACCAGGCGGTGATACAGCCCGCCAGGATGCTCTCGATTGTGCATCTGTAGAAGTTTGTGAGTGCTTTTGGTGACAAGCCGAATTTCTTCAGCCTCCTGAGGTTGAAGAGGCGCTGCTGCGCCTTCTTCACGATGCTGTCTGTGTGAGTGGACCAATTCAGTTTGTCTGTGATGTGTATGCCGAGGAACTTAAAACTTGCTACCCTCTCCACTACTGTTCCATCGATGTGGATAGGGGGTGTTCCCTCTGCTGTTTCCTGAAGTCCACAATCATCTCCTTAGTTTTGTTGACGTTGAGTGTGAGGTTATTTTCCTGACACCACACTCCGAGGGCCCTCACCTCCTCCCTGTAGGCCGTCTCGTCGTTGTTGGTAATCAAGCCTACCACTGTTGTGTCGTCCGCAAACTTGATGATTGAGTTGGAGGCGTGCGTGGCCACGCAGTCGTGGGTGAACAGGGAGTACAGGAGAGGGCTCAGAACGCACCCTTGTGGGGCCCCAGTGTTGAGGATCAGCGGGGTGGAGATGTTGTTGCCTACACTCACCACCTGGGGGCGGCCCGTCAGGAAGTCCAGTACCCAGTTGCACAGGG
Source organism: Oncorhynchus tshawytscha (assembly GCF_018296145.1). Taxonomy (NCBI): domain Eukaryota; kingdom Metazoa; phylum Chordata; class Actinopteri; order Salmoniformes; family Salmonidae; genus Oncorhynchus; species Oncorhynchus tshawytscha. The sequence goes on from NC_056446.1 coordinate 21,337,694, forward strand.
CGGGGTCGAGACCTAGGGTCTCAAGCTTGATGACGAGCTTGGATGGTACTATGGTGTTGAATGCCGAGCTGTAGTTGATGAACAGCATTCTCACATAGGTATTCCTCTTGTCCAGATGGGTTAGGGCAGTGTGCAGTGTGGTTGAGATTGCATCGTCTGTGGACCTATTTGGGCGGTAAGCAAATTGGAGTGGGTCTAGGGTGTCAGGTAGGGTGGAGGTGATATGGTCCTTGACTAGTCTCTCAAAGCACTTCATGATGACGGAAGTGAGTGCTACGGGGCGGTAGTCGTTTAGCTCAGTTACCTTAGCTTTCTTGGGAACAGGAACAATGGTGGCCCTTTTGAAGCATGTGGGAACAGCAGACTGGTATAGGGATTGATTGAATATGTCCGTAAACACACCGGCCAGCTGGTCTGCGCATGCTCTGAGGGCGCGGCTGGGGATGCCGTCTGGGCCTGCAGCCTTGCGAGGGTTAACACGTTTAAATGTCTTACTCACCTCGGCTGCAGTGAAGGAGAGTCCGCATGTTTTCGTTGCAGGCCGTGTCAGTGGCACTGTATTGTCCTCAAAGCGGGCAAAAAAGTTATTTAGTCTGCCTGGGAGCAAGACATCCTGGTCCGTGACTGGGCTGGATTTCTTCTTGTAGTCCGTGATTGACTGTAGACCCTGCCACATGCCTCTTGTGTCTGAGCCGTTGAATTGAGATTCTACTTTGTCTCTGTACTGACGCTTAGCGTGTTTGATAGCCTTGCGGAGGGAATAGCTGCACTGTTTGTATTCGGTCATGTTACCAGTCACCTTGCCCTGATTAAAAGCAGTGGTTCGTGCTTTGAGTTTCACGCGAATGCTGCCATCAATCCACGGTTTCTGGTTAGGGAATGTTTTAATCGTTGCTATGGGAACAACATCTTCAACGCACGTTCTAATGAACTCGCACACCGAATCAGCGTATTCGTCAATATTGTTATCTGACGCAATACGAAACATATCCCAGTCCACGTGATAGAAACAGTCTTGGAGTGTGGAGTCAGCTTGGTCGGACCAGCGTTGGACAGACCTCAGCGTGGGAGCCTCTTGTTTTAGTTTCTGTCTGTAGGCAGGGATCAACAAAATGGAGTCGTGGTCAGCTTTTCCGAAAGGAAGGCGGGGCCAGGCCTTATATGCGTCGCGGAAGTTAGAGTAACAATAATCCAAGGTTTTTCCACCCCTGGTTGCGCAATCGATATGCTGATAAAATTTAGGGAGTCTTGTTTTCAGATTAGCCTTGTTAAAATCCCCAGCTACAATGAATGCAGCCTCCGGATAAATGGATTCCAGTTTGTAAAGAGTCAAATAAAGTTTGTTCAGAGCCATCGATGTGTCTGCTTGGGGGGGGATATATACGGCTGTGATTATAATCGAAGAGAATTCTCTTGGTAGATAATGCGGTCTACATTTGATTGTGAGCAATTCTAAATCAGGTGAACAGAAGGATTTGAGTTCCTGTATGTCTCTTTCGTCACACCATGTCTCGTTAGCCATAAGGCATACGCCCCCGCCCCTCTTCTTACCAGAAAGATGTTTGTTTCTGTCGGCGCGATGCGTGGAGAAACCCGCTGGCTGCACCGCCTCGGATAGCGTCTCTCCAGTGAGCCATGTTTCCGTGAAGCTAAGAACAGTCTCTGATGTCCCTCTGGAATGCTACCCTTGCTCGGATTTCATCAACCTTGTTGTCAAGAGACTGGACATTGGCGAGAAGAATGCTAGGGAGTGGTGCACGATGTGCCCGTCTCCGGAGTCTGACCAGAAGACCGCCTCGTTTCCCTCTTTTTCGGAGTCGTTTTTTTGGGTCGCCGCATAGGATCCATTCTGTTGTCCCGGTTGAAAGGCAGAACACAGGATCCGCGTCGCGAAAAACATATTCTTGGTCGTACTGATGGTGAGTTGACGCTGATCTTATATTCAGTAGTTCTTCTCGACTGTATGTAATGAAACCTAAGATGACCTGGGGTACTAATGTAAAAAAACAAAACACTGCATAGTTTCCTAGGAACGCGAAGCGAGGCGGCCATCTCTGTCGGCGCCGGAAGTATGTTCATTTCACTGATTGGTTTTCCAGAGTGCATTGTTATGTAAGAAAGAGGGAACCTGAATTCTCATTGGCTTGCGCCACAAAATTGTTAATGTTTTGGTTGCGCTGACTGGCAAGACGCTTCAGGAGACAGTCATGTGTGCTAGCAAAGCAGAGGTCCTGGGCTGGAGCCTCGGTGTGAGCCGAACCACGTGGAAGCAGTACTCGCTAATCAAGCAGTGTGACGTCCGTTATTTTTTTGTTATTTAACTTTTCTTTATACAGGATGGGTCACCATTGAGACCAGGGTCTCATGTTTAATACACGTCAGATAAAAATGTAAATGCAATACAATAAATACAACAAGATTAATCAAAATAAACACAACTCTCAGATATCACCTCCCTTGAACTCAATCTAAACTTTCCAATAGAGACGAGTGAGTCAAATTTCAAGGTGGCCTGAAGGCTATTCCATTATCTGGGGGCATAAAATTATTATTTTATTTTAAACTAAAAGCATTTCTCCCTAGGTCAGTGGAGACCCACGGGACCGCCAGAACCAGCCAGTCCAGAGTGTGTGTCAGAAAATTGCTGGATCTCCAATGAATAATTGATCTGGGTAGGAAATAAGAAGTCTTCCCTGTTTATGGCGTTGTTTTCACTACGGAGGACTGGAACGGTGAGAGCAAATAGTTTCTTAAGCCCTGGTGTCAGGGTGGAAATTACCTGGGTGCTGGGTACACCCATAACATACCCCGGCACCCCATATTAGTTAACATACAATGAGTAATCCAACTGGTTCCATGCACCCATGGATTAACAATTGATCAGGAACAAAGACAGTAAGCCGTGTTCGAGAGCTACAGTATAATGAATAATAATGAGTTGTACTTATTGATGCAAGGTGATTTGTAGATCAGTGAGTCGGCAGTCGCCTGCAATGCTGGCTGCAATGTGCAATGTGAACAAGTGCATAGTTAATCTGGCTCATTTGATGTTGATAATTCCTTCTGTCCATGTTTGAAAGGTGCACTATAAACACACACAATATTTACAAGGCAACTAAAACCAAGGCCAAGAAGTTTTTCTATCTAGATATTTGCTATGTGTATTGGAACGGAACGAGTTGAACTCCGTAGTGAAAACAACGCCATAAACACTAATAATGTGCACGTAAAGTGCATATAATAAATAAAAACTGTTGATGGTGTCCTGGCTGTTCCATTAGTCTGGAGGCAGTTTCAGAGATGAGCTTCCAAGTTTCTCTCTCTCTCTCTCTTCAAGTTTCTCTCTCTCTCTAGGATCTGCATGAGATACGTCTTCAGACAGCATGTGTCTCAGGAATGGATTCTTAACTTGTATTTGCTTGATTTAGTTTGTTTGTTTATTACATGCAGGAACTTCCAATGCAAAACAGAGAAAACAAAAAAAGAATGAAAATGCAGGAGAGAGAGTGAAAAGAGACAGAGACAGAGGGAAGAGAGAGAGAGATATGTTTCTTAGTGACATCATTGTTTTGGAGGATCCCAGACTGTAAGATCTCATAGATGGGATGACTCAGAGCATGGATCATCTGAGTGTTATCTTCTGTTTTCCCATGCCCCTTTTCTCCTAGTTATTCAACTCATTCCACCTTCTCCTCTCCTCTTCTATCCGCCCCCTCATTTCTCCCCCTTTCTGTTACTTTTCTCATTCCTTCTCCCTGCTGCACCTTCTCATATTCTACTCCCTCCTCCACAAGACTATCCCTGGCTTAAGGTACACATCTAACACTAGCCAAGAGAAGGGAGGAGAACTGACCACAACCCAGAGGACTGTATATCTCCCTCTTCTGCTTTTCTCTTCTCTCTCTCTCTCTCTCTCCGTCTCTCATGCTCTCTCCCCCTCTCTCTCTCTCTCTCTCTCTCTCTCTCTCTCTCTCTCTCTCTCTCTCTCTCTCTCACTCCTCCCCCTCAGCAGAAAAGCCTCTCCCTAAATGACCCTGTACACATAAACCAAGCAGGCAGAAAGCAGAAGAAGAAAGGGACTCCACCCTAGTCTAGACCTGTCATGCCAATAGAACCTTCTAAATAAGAGCGCTGACGTTAGAACATCCATACTGCCACATCACCTTACGCAGCGGGCCAGGGTGACCCAAAGTTATGCACAGTTACAGAAAACTACACAGCACAAAAAGTGATGCGCAGCAAGAAAATAACGACATACACATCACACAAAATGACACATCAGCTCCACTAGGGAGGCCCATGGTGCAGTCCTTCACCTGAGGGGGACAGTGGATTTACCTTTGGAGAGCAGGGAGGGGTGAGAGACGTGTGTCTCCTCTGAACATGCCTTCAGACGGGGACAGTGTATTACTCCTTCTCCTCTCCTGAACATGGGAGAGCTGTTAACTGGTTCCAGATGTGTGCTGCTTGGAGCAGGTCTGACAGCAGCCAACACACACTCCTCCAGAGCACTGTCAGTGTGCTGAGCACAATGGAAATATCAGCTTTCACTCAGCTTATAGGACACGTAGAAATGTCAGAATACACACACCTTCATACACATAGGGATATCAGCTAACTCTCCATATTAGATGCAATGTCGTGGACACTCATATTTATACATACAGTACTTTTACATGCTTCCAGACATTAAAATCCACATGCAGTCACACACACACACACACACACACACACACACACACACACACACACACACACTTGGAAATACACACAACTCTGAACCCTTACAAACAAACCTAGAAATGCATATACAGTGGGGCAAGAAAGTATTTAGTCAGCCACCAATTGTGCAAGTTCTCCCACTTAAAAAGATGAGAGAGGCCTGTAATTTTCATCATAGGTACACTTCCAACTATGACAGACAAAATGAGAAAAAAAAGGATTTTTAATGAATTTATTTGCAAATTATGGTGGAAAATAAGTATTTGGTCAATAACAAAAGTTTATCTCAATACTTTGTTATATACCCTTTGTTGGCAATGACAGAGGTCAAACGTTTTCTGTCAGTCTTCACAAGGTTTTCACACACTGTTGCTGGTATTTTGGCCCATTCCTCCATGCAGATCTCCTCTAGAGCAGTGATGTTTTGGGGCTGTTTCTGGGCAACACGGACTTTCAACTCCCTCCAAAGATTTTCTATGGGGTTGAGATCTGGAGACTGGCTAGGCCACTCCAGGACCTTGAAATGCTTCTTACGAAGCCACTCCTTCGTTGCCCGGGTGGTGTGTTTGGGATCATTGTCATGCTGAAAGACCCAGCCACGTTTCATCTTCAATGCCCTTGCTTGTTTTCACTCAAAATCTCACGATACATGGCCCCATTCATTCTTTCCTTTACACGGATCAGTCTTCCCGGTCCCTTTGTAGAAAAACAGCCCCAAAGCATGATGTTTCCACCCCCATGCTTCACAGTAGGTATGGTGTTCTTTGGATGCAACTCAGCATTCTTTGTCCTCCAAACACGTTGAGTTTTTACCAAAAAGTTCCATTTTGGTTTCATCTGACCATATGACATTCTCCCAATCTTCTTCTGGATCATCCAAATGCTCTCTAGCAAACTTCAGACGGGCCTGGACATGTACTGGCTTAAGCAGGGGGACACGTCTGGCACTGCAGGATTTGAGTCCCTGGCGGCATAGTGGGTTACTGATGGTAGGCTTTGTTACTTTGGTCCCAGCTCTCTGCAGGTCATTCACATGGTCCCCCGTGTGGTTCTGGGATTTTTGCTCACTGTTCTTGTGATCATTTTGACCCCACGGGGTGAGATCTTGCGTGGAGCCCCAGATCGAGGGAGATTATCAGTGGTCTTGTATGTCTTCCATTTCCTAATAATTGCTCCCACAGTTGATTTCTTCAAAACAAGCTGCTTACCTATTGCAGATTCAGTCTTCCCAGCCTGGTGCAGGTCTACAATTTTGTTTCTGGTGTCCTTTGACAGCTCTTTGGTCTTGGCCATAGTGGAGTTTGGAGTGTGACTGTTTGAGGTTGTGGACAGGTGTCTTTAATACCGATAACAAGCTCAAACGGGTGCCATTAATACAGGTAACGAGTGGAGGACAGAGGAGCCTCTTAAAGAAGAAGTTACAGGTCTGTGAGAGCCAGAAATCTTGCTTGTTTGAAGGTGACCAAATACTTATTTTCCACCATAATTTGCAAATAAATGTAATGCTCCGGGTGTCGTGGGTGTGGAGTCAAATGCAGGAAACAGAGAGTTCAATGCTGTGCGTCTTTTAATAGCGCTTAACACACCACAGGGTGCTCACAAAAATAACGTTCCCAAACACAGGGAATCAAAATGTACAATGGAACAAATCACGACCAGGCACAAAACACGTACCTCCACAACAGAGCCGAAGGTTACATAGAAATAATCCCGCACAACAACCAGGCGGGCCGACACCGGCCTCGAGGTCGCCCCGGAGGACGAGGTGCAGGGCGATCCGGATGGAGGCGATGGAAATCCCTCAACATGGAGGGATCCAAGATGTCCCCCACCGGTACCCAGCACCTCTCCTCCGGACCGTACCCCTCCCAGTCCACGAGGTACTGCAGGCCCCTCACCCGGCGCCTTGAGTCCAGAATGGCCCGGATCGTGTACGCCGGAGTCCCCTCGATGTCCAGAGGGGGGAGGGACCTCCGGTACCTCACTGTCCTGCAGGGGACCAGCCACCACCGGCCTGAGGAGAGACACATGAAACGAGGGGTTAATACGATAATAGGAAGGGAGTTGTAATCGATAACACACCTCGTTTATTCTCCTCAGGACTTTAAAGGGCCCTACACACTGCGGACCCAGCTTCCGGCAGGGCAAGCGGAGAGGTAGGTTTCGGGTCGAGAGCCAGACCCTGTCCCCGGTACAAACACAGGGGCCTCACTGCGGTGGCGGTCAGCACTCCTCTTCTGCCGTCCACTCGCTTGTCGTAGAGAGTCCTGGACGGCCCTCCAGGTCTCCTTGGAGCGCTGTACCCATTCCTCCACCGCAGGAGCCTCGGTCTGGCTCGGATGCCATGGTGCCAGGACCGGCTGGTACCCCAACCCACACTGAAAAGGGGACACGTTAGTAGAGGAGTGGCGTAGTGAGTTCTGAGCCATTTCAGCCCAGGGAATGTATCGTGCCCACTCCCCTGGCCGATCCTGGCAATACGACCGCAGAAACCTACCCACCTCCTGGTTCACTCTCTCCACCTGCCCATTACTCTCGGGGTGATAACCGGAGGTCAGGCTGACGGAGACCCCCAAGCGTTCCATGAACGCTCTCCATACCCGAGACGTGAATTGGGGGCCCCGATCAGAAACGATGTCCTCCGGCACCCCGTAGTGCCGAAAGACATGGGTGAATAACGCCTCCGCAGTCTGTAGGGCTGTAGGGATACCGGGCAACGGGAGGAGACGGCAGGACTTAGAGAACCGATCCACAATCACTAGAACCGTGGTGTTCCCCTGAGACGGCGGAAGATCGGTCAGGAAATCTATGGACAGATGTGACCATGGCCGCTGTGGAACGGGGAGGGGTTGTAGCTTCCCTCTAGGAAGGTGCCTAGGAGCCTTACTCTGAGCGCACACTGAACAGGAGGAGACATAACCCTTAACGTCTTTAGCCAACGTAGGCCACCAATACCTCCCCGAAGGCTCCCACTGTCCTCGTCACCCCAGGGTGACCCGAGGAGGGTAGGACGTGAGCCCACCGAATCAGTTTGTCCCGAACACCAAGCGGCACGTACCTTCGCCCCGCTGGACACTGAGGAGGCGCGGGTTCAGCCCGTAATGCCCGCTCGATGTCCGAGTCCACCTCCCATACCACTGGGGCTATCAACTTTGAGGCGGGAAGGATGGGAGTTGGTTCGGTGGACCCATCCTCCGTGTCGTAAAGGCGGGACAGTGCGTCAGCCTTTACATTCTGGGAGCCCGGTCTATAAGACAAAGTAAACCGGAACCGGGTGAAGAAGATGGCCCACCTTGCCTGACGTGGGTTAAGTCTCCTAGCTGCCCGAATATACTCCAGATTCTGGTGGTCGGTCCAGATGAGAAAGGGGTGCTTAGCCCCCTCAAGCCAGTGTCTCCACACCTTCAGTGCCTTAACCACCGCTAGCAACTCCCGGTCCCCCACATCATAGTTACGCTCCGCTGGGCTGAGCTTCCTTGAGAAGAAAGCGCAGGGGCGGAGTTTTGGTGGCGTACCCGAGCGCTGTGATAGCACGGCACCCACCCCAGCCTCGGACGCGTCCACCTCCACTATGAATGCTAGAGAGGGGTCCGGATGCGCCAACACGGGCGCATCAGTGAACAGCGCCTTCAACTTGTTGAATGCTCCGTCCGCCTCTGCTGACCACTGCAAACGCACCGGGCCCCCCTTCAGCAGTGAGGTAATGGGAGCCGCTACCTGGCCAAAACCCGGATAAACCTCCGGTAGTATTTGGCAAAACCCAAAAACCGCTGCACCTCCTTTACCGTGGTCGGAGTCGGCCAATTACGCACGGCACTAATGCGGTCACCCTCCATCACTACCCCGAGGTGGAAATGCGATATCCCAGAAAAGAGACGGCTCGTTTAGAGAACACGCATTTCTCAGCCTTGACGTATAGGTCATGCTCCAGCAGTCTACCAAGCACTTTGCGCACCAGAGACACATGCGCGGTGTGAGTGGCCGAGTAGATCAGAATGTCATCGATATAAACAACCACTCCCTGCCCGCACAGGTCCCTGAGAATCTCGTCTACAAAGGATTGAAAAACGGCTGGAGCATTTTTTAACCCATACGGCATGACGAGGTACTCATAGTGGCCTGATGTAGTACTAAATGCGGTTTTCCACTCGTCTCCCTTCCGAATACGCACCAGACTATACGCGCTCCTGAGATCCAGTTTTGTGAAGAACTGCGCTCCGTGGAACGATTCCACCGCCGTAGCGATGAGAGGTAGAGGGTAACTATACCCCACTGTGATGGCGTTTAGACCTCTATAATCGATACACGGACGCAAACCTCCCTCCTTTTTCCTCACAAAAAGAAACTCGAGGAGACGGGTGAAATGGAGGGCCGAATGTACCCCTGTCCCAGCGACTCCGTGACATATGTCTCCATTGCCAACGTCTCCTCCTGTGACAGCGGGTACACGTGACTCTTGGGAAGCGCAGCGTCTACCTGGAGATCTATCGTACAATCCCTTCCCGGTCGATAAGGTGGTAATTTAGTCGCTTTCAGATTGCCAAATCGGCATACTCGGGGGAATGCACACCGTGGAACCCTGGTCTGGACTCTCCACCGACATGGCACCGATGGAAACTCCCAAACACCTTCCAGAACACTCCTCTGACCACCCCTGGAGAACCCCTGTCTCCACGAAATTTTAGGATTGTGCCGGGCCAACCAGGGAGTCCCCAGCACCACTGGAAACGCAGGCGAATCAATAATAAAGAAACTGATACGCTCCCTATGATTCCCCTGCGTCACCATGTCCAGTGGGACCGTGGTCTCTCTGACCATCCCTGACCCTAATGGCCGGCTATCTAGGGAGTGCACGGGGAAGGGAGAATCTATCGGCACCAGCGGAACCCCTAACTTAAGGGCGAGTCCGCGATCCATAAAGTTCCCAGCTGCGCCTGAATCGACTAGCGCCCTATGCTGGGAAGAGGGAAAAAGTGAAGGAAAAAAGTTAAGACAAACATGTGGCCAACAGGGGGGTCTGGGTGAGTTTGATGCTGACTCACCTGGGGTGACCGAGAAGCGTTCCGCCTGCCATCTCTACTCCCAGACGGACCCCCCCAGCACCGATCAGATGTGTGTCCTCTCCGACCACAGTTGGTGCAGGGAAGGCCTCCTCCTCCGGTACCCCTCGGCGCAGCCCCTCCCAACTCCATCGGAATGGGAGTGGAGGGGCTGGGTGGTGGAATGCACAGGGCCCTCTCTGAACGCCCGCGGGCAGCCAGCAGATTATCCAGTCGAATGAACATGTCAATCAGCTGATCCAGTGACAGAGTGGTGTCCCGACACGCTAACTCCCGGCGGACGTCCTCTCGGAGACCACACCTGTAGTGGTCCATGAGGGCCCTGTCGTTCCACCCAGATCCGGCTGCCAAGGTCCGGAAACCCAGCGCGTAATCCTGGGCGCTCCTCCTCTCCTGCCTGAGATGAAATAGTCGTTCTCCCACCGCTCGGCCGTCTAGAGGGTGATCAAACACGGCACGGAAGCGGCGGGAAAACTCTGGGTAGTGCTCCCGCGCTGAGTCTGGGCCATTCCAGACTGCGTTCGCCCACTCCAGAGCACGACCCGTGAGGCAGGAGATGAGGACACTCACCCTCTCTGCTCCTGAGGGAGTGGGTCTGATGGTGGCCAGGTATAGCTCCAGCTGAAGCAGAAACCCCTGGCAACCCGCCGCAGCTCCATCATAAGCCTTCGGTAGCGTCAGACGAGGGTGCTGGAGTCGGGAGATGGAGAGTCCGGAACCGTGGGTGCCGAAGGTGGAGAGAGGAGACCACTCCTCTCCCATCTGTCCATTCTCTCCATCACTTGATCCATCGCGGATCCGATCCGATGGAGGACGGTGGTGTGGTGGAGAACCCGTTCCTCCATCGATGGGAGAGGGTTGGCTGCTGCTCCTGCTGACTCCATTCAATTTGATAGGTGCGGGATTCTGTAATGCTCCGGGTGTCGTGGGTGTGGAGTCAAATGCAGGAAACAGAGAGTTCAATGCTGTGCGTCTTTTAATAGCGCTTAACACACCACAAGGTGCTCACAAAAGTAACGTTCCCAAACACAGGGAATCAAAATGTACAATGGAACAAATCACGACCAGGCACAAAACACGTACCTCCACAACAGAGCCGAAGGTTACATAGAAATAATCCCGCACAACAACCAGGCGGGCCGGCTGTCTAATAAAGACAAACTAATTAACCCTACACAGGTGCTACCACTAAACATACAAGGAGGGGGAGGAAAAACAATCAGTGGCAGCTAATAGGCCGGTGACGACGACCGCCGAGCGCCACCCGCCCGGGAAAAGGAAACACCCTCGGTCGGACTCGTGACAATAAATTCATAAAAAATCCTACAATGTGATTTTCTGTATTTTTTTTTCTCATTTTGTCTGTCATAGTTGAAGTGTACCTATGATGAAAATTACATGCGTCTCTCTTCTTTTTAAGTGGGAGAACTTGCACAATTGGTGGCTGACTAAATACTTTTTTGCCCCACTGTACACAAACACACACACACACACAAACTTTGGCACTGGATTCAAAGGAGATACTTTCACCTTTGCATCACTGTGGTTGTAACTTACAAAAATAAAGCCTTGCACAACTCTTCTCCCACATAAAGTAACACCATAAAGCAATATGTAACAATGGAGGCTGGTGTGAGGAGCTATAGGAGGATGGTCTCATTGTAATGGCTGGAATGGAATGGAGTCAAATATGTGGTTTCCATATGTTTGATCTGTTTGATACCGTTCCATGAATTCCATTCCAGCCATTACAATGAGCCCATCCTCCTATAGCTCCTCCCACCAGCCTCCACTGATATGTAACTCTGCTTACTCAGGGAATGTCACAGGACTGGCAAGCCCCCTGCCATGACAACCACCATGCTGTGTCTCTCTTTTCCTTCTGCAATGAGACCAGACCTGGTACATACTACAGTACTTCAAGTCTATTCAGCACATTCTACTATATTTCAATGATTGAATAACCGTGGTATTCTCTCAACCCCTCAGGTTGTGCTCATTTTGTGAGGCTTTAATTGGATTCATTGGAGTTTCATCATTCATTGGAGTTCAGAGTTTGGTCATTTATGTTCGGTCCAGACCATCCCGCTGACCACACCACTCTCCCTTGAGGCAGATAGAACAGCAAATTGTTCAGCCATGTTTCCAACACTTACCATGTTGCGTTCTATACATCAATAGCGCATGCTAGAGTTCCTTAACGTAAAGATTGTTGTCATCATCAATCATGAAGGAGTCAAGAACAATAGGTAATTCCTATATAGACAGCATTATATACCGTAGTAGTTATGACCACTTCAAGCCTGACTGTGACTCACCCTTCAGTGCACACGACTGTTCAGAGACACAGAGACAGACAGAGCGCTAGTGGTCTCATCAACCATGGCCAGACTCCAAACCAGCTGGCACAGACTCACTGACCGTAAGTGTCAGCATTTTGTGTCCCCCCAAAAACCACCAGAACAGTGATTGATACAGAATGGAACATAAATAAATGCAGTACAAGCAGAGAGAGGATTGGAGTATGTTCACAGAAGGAGATTTGATTGAAATCATGGTCATTACATTTTTTTATAATAATTGGGCCTATTCAATCAAAAGTTTCCGGATGAGGCAAAACAGAATTCTTCCCATGCAACAAGACAATCATTTAATTTCATAATGTCTGTTAGCAGACTTGTTGAAAGAGATAATAGGCCATAGCACAGTATACACTACAGCGTTATATAACGGTCTGTACAGGCCTATCTATTTCACTTATGAGAGTGAGATTGGACAGAGGTCCTACAGGGATGACCCTGAAGGTTCGTATACTGTGGGAAACCCCAGATACTGTATGCTTATTTAACCCCACAGTATGTTTCTGTAGTGTTGGTGTTAGCAGAGATAAATCCCAGTAGGAGGTGAATGAAGGTTTGACAAGTCAGTATCAGGGCCAGTAGCCTGTAGACACCAAATGCAGAACCATAACAACGGAACTGCTTTACAACCGTGACAGTAAAGTTGTATTCTATTCAATACTCCAGACTACAGAGAGATGGTTGATCTGAACCCTCTGTCCATTGCTCTCGTATCTTTCTGTCTTTCTCTCTCTCTCTCTGTTCGATATCAAGTTCTTTCCAGTCAAAATCATTAAGATGATGTGGAACATTAACCATGACTAATGGAGTCAGAGTTTCAAATGGTTCTCCAGAGCATATACAATCATATACAATCATATACAATCATATACAATCACATACAATCATTTACAATCACATACAATCATATACAATAATATACAATCATATACAATCACATACAATCATATACAATCACATACAATCATATACAATAATATACAATCATATACAATCACATACAATCATATACAATCACATACAATCATATACAATCACATACAATCATATACAATCACACAATCATATACAATCACATACAATCATATACCATCACATACAATCATATACAATCACATACAATCACATATAATCATGTACAATAATATACAATCACATATAATCACATACAATCATATACAATCACATACAGTCACATACAATCACATAAAATCATACAATCACATACAATCACATAAAATCATACAATCACATACAATCATACAGATAGAGACCTTTCCTGTTATGTTATTGTAGCCTTGGTAGCCTGTATCCTATTGGTCACACTGAAATCCACATGACACGAGGGAGCACTGCATTGCTCCCTGAACCTTGAAGAATAAAACGTATAAATTACTACCAGATATGGGGGGAATTACATAAGATTAGATAAATCACTTATTCTCTAGTTGTATAAAAAGCGATTTGCATCTAAAAGCGGCTGTCACTATAATGACAAACACTTAGTTGACATTCTTTTTCTCATTTGTGTTTTGAACTTATATTTAAATCAAAACGCTGTGTTTGAAAACCAGCAGAAGAGGACCTACTTATCATTCGAGACTTCCTTAATGTTTGACTGGAGAGGACTCAAAGGGACTCAAGCATTCTGTCCCCTCCTGTCTTTTCTGGGTGCAGTAAATGACAGCTGGAACAATTGTAACTGTGTAAAGACTGCCACCTAGTGTCAGCTAAGAGGGAGACGTCTTGGAGAGGAGGCCTTGGAGAGGAAGCCTTCTCCAATGATAGAACGTCTCCAGCTGATGGACCTGGTGTAGCTCTGTCCAGCAGATGGCAGAACGGTACCTTTTAGTTGTATGACGCATTAGACAGTGAGTGACAGGTAGAGAGAAGGCCGTTCTTATTCCTTACCTTTCTGCCCCTGTACACTTCAGGGAGAAGGGTAAAGAATCAGACAGCAGCTTGTGTGTGAGGGTGTGAAAGACTATATCTTAAGAAGAGATATTGTGGGTATAAGCAGCAAGGGAATATCTGGACCGTTTATCTGTGGCTTTGAAGGGGTGTTGCTGTGTGAAGTGTGCCTGTGTGAAGATATTGAGAATGATTATGTGGTAGGAGATGTGATCACCACATTTATAAACAGGAAACTGAGTCCGATCTCTTCTCAGCCTAACTGACACCACACACCTCACTTCCTGTTTATGTCACTCTGGCAACGCCAGTCCTCAGACAATTCTGTTTCTCCTAGGATTTTTTAAAGTAGTGGTGGCAAAGTTAGGGGGAGGCTGTTTTAAAGCTAGTTTTCTGCAATTCTAAACATTTTGCCATGGGGCTGAGATCATTTTTAGTTTTAAAGCTAATTTTCTGTAATTCTACACATTTTACCATGGCTTATGCCTTGTTCTTATGCTGTCTGAGTGACTAAAACATTATAACAAAATCAATGGGGGCCACATGCCATGAGATGTTTGGAATTTCAGATTCTCCATGACAGTCTAGTTTTTATTTTGATGATTGTTAGTTCTCAAATATGATCTTATTTAAAAATATATATTTTCTACATACTTTATATCTGGTGTTTGCCATTGAAATGTTACACTGAAAACATTGCTAAATGCTTATAGGGGACACACTGTGAAAGGTCCCTCAACATGAGGGGGAAACAGTCTGATTAAAGACAACCAGCAATGGAAATAGATTAAGTAGAATGGACTTGGGTCTCAATTCCAAATGCAATGCAATGTCAAGCTATACTTTGTGTGTGTGTGTGTGTGCGTGTGTGTGTGTACGTGTGTGTGTGTACGTGTGTGTACGTTTGTGTGTGTGTGTGTGTACGTGTGTGTGTGTACGTGTGTGTGTACGTGCACGCTTGCATGTGTGTGTGATCAGCCTTGTTAACCATTGTTCTAACCAAAGTGTATATCTGTGAGGATTCATAACAAAACATCACACTTGTTAGATGCATAGATAGAGGGGTTATTCCATGACAATAGTGCCTTTTGCGTCCCTTTCGAAATTTTAAGTAGAAATTGTGTGCCAGTATTTAATTTTAAAAGCTTTTTATATTAAATCAAGTGCTCTTTAATATAGACCACATGGAGAATTTACAGTGAAAAATGCAGCATTTTGACATCCCTCAGGGCACCCTCTGTGACTCTAAGTTTCCACCGTTATTGTAAAAACCTAGTTATTTGGTTGCTTTGACAGTGATTTCTGAATATGGTACTGAAGATTTGTATTTATTTTATGTGATTAGTGAT
The DNA here is from genome assembly GCF_018296145.1 of Oncorhynchus tshawytscha. Classification (NCBI taxonomy): domain Eukaryota; kingdom Metazoa; phylum Chordata; class Actinopteri; order Salmoniformes; family Salmonidae; genus Oncorhynchus; species Oncorhynchus tshawytscha. The sequence continues at coordinate 21,353,096 of NC_056446.1, forward strand.
TCATTTACATTTGTTCCTCATTTTAAGGTCAACCTGTCACAAGTGTAGAGAGGAGTAGGCAGGAGCCAGTCGCAGGTTTAGAAATACTGAATTTATTAAAGCACCATATATTAAAGTGGGACGAAACCTAAAGTGCAAAATAATAAAATACTCAGGTATACTCAGGTATACTCAATACTCATAGTAGGAGAGATTCCTCTCAGAAAAACAAGCAACATATACAATGACCGACAAAGACAAATGACAGAGTGAGTATATATACAGTGATAGAGTGGGGATTGGAACCAGGTGTGTGTAATGAGACAAGTCCGGGGTTGATGAGTGAAGGGCGTTCGCCAGCAGCAGGTTCAGTAATGGCTAGAAGGCCGGCAACACCGAATGCCTGAGCTGGACAGGAGGGGGAGCTAAAGCGCTGCAGACCTTGTAGACTTTTTTGTTGTCAATTTTAGCATTGATTGTAACAAATTAAAGGAGTATTATTATAAACAATTTGCATTGTGTAAGGTAATGTAAATATTTTCTAGTACTATTAATATTCCCAGTTTTTAATATTTTTTGATATATATACATTTTTTAAAATAAAATAATTAAAATAATCTAAACACCTGCAGTACCCCTGCTAACCACTGCTGGAAGTCACTGACCTATAGTTTTGACAGTCATGAACAGCTTCCTCTTTATTATGACTACATTTTGTGAAGTTTTTGTTTGTTTTGGTGTTCAGCCCCTTTGTCGGTGATTGGCCAACAGTAGGGTTGGGAACTATGGATGGGATTCTTCAATGAAGTGTTTGCTGTCATTCAACGGTTCAATGAGAGCGAGGGGAGCGCAGCAGCAGCTAGGCCGTGTTGTCAGTAGTGCACTGCTAGTTTTCATGCACATTTTTTGACTTGAGAAGAACTGCACCAAATCTCTTAGCTAGATGTAAAATTGCTTGACTAAGACCTCGACAAAAACATCAAATTAATTACGGATTTCTTGATTTATCTTAGATTAATTCTAACTATTTTAAGGAAGTGTTATGGCTAAGTTGTTGCTATGGTGGCTCAAGAGTGACAAACAATAGTAATATTGCCGCTTTGTTCTCTTTTTTCAAGCAAAGGTCTTTAGGGAGTATGCGAGCACAGACGTTGGCTTCATCTAGCCGAGTTCTGCTAGGAACAAACCAAAACTATGCATGCGGATGCCTTAACTCAAAGCAGAGCCATTGCACCTCTGTCTGTATAAATCTAAATTATTCTCTGAGGCTGCCCAGGACATGTCCCAGTCCGCATGATCAAAACAATCTTGAAGCGTGGATTCCGATTGGTCAGACCAACGTTGAATAGTCCTTGTCTCGGGTACATCCGGTTTGAGTTTCTGCCTATAGGACGGGAGCAGAAAAATGGAGTCGTAGTCAGATTTGCCGAATGAAGGGCGGGGGAGGGCCTTGTATGCATCGCGGAAGTTACAGTAGCAGTGATCCAGTGTTTTGCCAGCCAGGGTACTACAATCAATATGCTGATCGAATTTAGGTAGCCTTGTTCTCAAATTTGCTTTGTTAAAATCCCCAGCTACAATAAATTCAGCATCAGCATCAGGATATACGATTGGAGTTCCTTGAGGGCCGTCATGGAATCGGCTTGAGGGAGGAGGTACACGGCTGTGACAATAACCGACGAGAATTCTCTTGGGAGATAATACAGTCTGTATTTGATTGTAAGGAATTTTACATCAGGTTCACAAAAGGACTTGAATTCCTGTATGTTGTAACAATTACACCATTAGTCGTTTATCATGAAACATACACCCCCACCCTTCTTCTTCCCGGAGAGATGTTTATTCCTGTCGGCGCAACGCACAAAGAATCCCGGTGGCTGTACTGACTCCGACAGCATGTTTCCATGTTTCCATGAAATAGAGTATGTTACAATTCCGGATAACTCTCTGGAAAGTAACCCTTGCCCTAATTCCATCTACCTTGTTATCTAGAGACTGGACATTAGCGAGTAATATACTCGGAAGCGGTGTGTGGTGTGCACGCCCCCGAAGTCTGACCAGAAGGCCGCTCAATCTACCTCTTATGCGGTGACGTTGTTTTGGGTTAGCCTCTGGAATCAGTTTGAATGCCTTGGGTGGTTCGAACAAAGGATCTGCCTCGGGAAAGTCGTATTCCTGGTCGTAGTGCTGGTAAGTTGACTTCGCTCTGATATCCAATAGTTCTTCCCGGCTGTATGTAATAACACTTAAGATTTTCTGGGCTACCATTGTAAGAAATAATATATTTAAAAAAACTAAATATGGGATAGTTTCCTAAGGACTAGAAACGAGGCAACCCTCTCTGTGTTATGAGGTGTTGTTTTATTCATTTTTTAAAGCAAATTTAGCTGTTCACGGTAAAGAATATTGAGTAATCATCCCCCTGCAGTTGCAAAAATAGGCTTGTCTAGTATGGATCTATGCATCCCTGTACAGGCCCAAATATGCATGTCTATATGAATACCTACTGTACAACTGCTGGCACCATGAATTTAATTTCAATAGTCAGTCTCTCACTGTACGTGTTTCCCTTCCCAGTGATTAAACAATTAACACCAATCACCTTTATAGCTTTCATTGAAGCAGGATCTAGCCTTGTGAAAAGCAATGCTTTAAATAGCCTAATTAACAATTAATTAATTAATTGAGACAGACAGACAGGCAAACAGACAGACAGAAAATTTGGTCCTGATAAGGTAGGAAAGCATGTACACACACACACACACACACACACACACACACACACACACACACACACACACACACACACACACACACACACACACACACACACACACACACACACTGTTAGATAGTACCCTGTAGGGATGGAAGCTGTGAATCTTTGGCTTAACGGGCTGGGCGAGTCACCGATCTCATTAGGAGCAATGGAGCTGTTTAGCAGGCTTACTGAGAGAGCTCCAGTAGGTCAGCTGTGGTCTGGAGCGGTCACTCACTAAGGTCAGGGCCATAGGGAGGGGTGGGAGTGGCCATAAAGAAATACAACCTATCGAATGGAAATATATCCGCCATTTTACACATACTGTACCATGGTCCTGCTTGTAATTCAACATATAGAAGAATTGGTGCAGTTGCTGTATAATTCCAAAGTAACCTCCACAAAATGACTGGCAGTTCACATAGAGGTACAGATTAAGACAGTTTGCTACAGCAGGAAAATAATCCTGCAGCAACAAGAAATGTGAGTTATTATGTGGATTATATAAATAATGGACATTTTTGTAGAGTTGATACATTTTTGGTAAGGAAAAATCATAAATTGAACTGACAATCTTCAGAAGCCATTTTAAACCTCAAATACACTACAAGTTTGACATTTTCTGCATTGCAGGAAAGTTCTCCTGCAACAGGGTGATCAAACTAAGATCCTACATTTGTACCTTGTCTAGAAAGGACATTTCTCCACCTGTGCTAGCACTTCTATTCCACAAACCATGGGCAAAACAGAATCTATTTATCCTTGCTAGAATCTATATTTCACAGACTTGTGCAATTGCAGTGCAACTGAAGTTACTTCTCCAAAAGGTCTCATGTCCAGTGAGTTCTAAGTACTCTCTATATATGAGCATCAATTAAGCACAGTTGCTCAATACGTCTTTTCTGGGCCTGCTCAGAGCATACCTGACATAACCTGCTAATAGCTGCTACAGCTGGTGGGGGAGGAGACAAGGAGGGATGGGGGAGGAAAGTGGCAGAAGAGGGAGGGGAGTGGAAGAGAAACGGGGCAAGGGAGGAAGGAGGGAAAGGAATAGTAGAAGGAAGGGAGAGAGAGTGGGAGGGAGGAAGGGAGAGAGGGAGGGGATGTATATTCGGCTCCCAGGCTCATGGTAATCTTATTATGTACTTCCTGAGGAGGAGGAGTTGGTGAAAATGGAGATGGAAAAGTGGATGAGGGAGGAGGAGGAGGAGGAGAGGGGGTGGGGGGGGAGGAGGGCAGAGGTAGCCGCTGGTTGCCCGTTCTCTCAATTGATTTACTACTACCTACAGCCTTCATCTGCTTTCCTATGACGTCCCACGGTGCCCAACTTCCTGTCTGCACTCACATGTTTGTGTCACAACTGCAAATCCTACACTTCAATATGCTTGAATAAGACAGCATGATACAGTGTGCCTTTTATTTAACCACATGATTTAAGGAGTGGTCTTGGGGGCAAGCTGTCATCCACTTGCAGTGTCTTAGTGTCAAAGCTAATGTAAGTAGCTGTATCATACGGATGGTCTCCTAAGCCTGACATGGAGTCAATAGCTGAATGGAGACTGTTCACTGGTCTCTCTTTCTCACCTATAGAAATGAGCTGCTCTCTAATACAGCTACATCATGTCTCTATTTGTAATGTACACAAAAGCTGTGTGATATGTAGCCTATTGTGCATTAGATGAATCCTTGAACAAATACAGTTTTACTGTGTTGCTTTGCATTGATTAATATTGCATGCATTTCATTATATTCTATGGCAAGATTCTTTGGAGGACAAACAGAAACTAACTCATAGTGAAATTGCATTGGGTAGCTGATAGAGGATTGACAATTATCTCTTGTTACTGTAAGTCTTCAAAGAGACTTGTGTTATTCTGGGTCAAATCAGCCTCTATAAACCAATCAGATCACTCAACTGCCCTCCCTCTTCCCTCCTGTGTGAACGTGACTATGTATAACCTCAGCCGGAAGCGTATAGCTGCACTCTGACCCCTAACCTATTACCTCTACGACTAAGTCTCAGAGTATGACACATATATTAGTCCTGTGTTGCACCCCTTTTCCCAGACGTTGCCCACCATCTTCCTAAATCCATTATGATTCTGGGGTAAAACGGTTAGGTTGGAGGTGAGGGTAGGCCACTATGATTTATTTCTTGAGTCATTTCAATGGTCAATTCTAACATGACCCATTTGTAAGTCTGACAAAGTAACCATACAGAAATGGTGGATTGAAATTGCAGCCACTCTTTCTGCATGGACTATATTCCAGATACTATCTCAAATAACTAATCTAAAAAACACAGTGTAACTGTGTGTCTGAATATTACTAATCAAACTATTTTCCATTCTGTTTCTGGATCGAGACCTCTTTTTCAGAGAGGTGTAGGATTATCAGTATTCTCTTTCACCACCTCTCCTCTTACACACCTCTCTTTTCAACAGGCCAGCCCAGGGGAAAAGTGGGTGGTTTCATAGCGAGACTGTGCAAAGGTTTATTTTTCAGGTCACTGTTTATAGACCCAAAATGGCTGTACCCTCTGTGGCAGTAAAATAGTGGTTTTACAATGCAGAGCCTGCACAGGTCCAGGTCACATGTCATTTGGCAGGGTGGTCATTCCTTCCTTGTTTCTGCCAATGTGTTGTAATTATAACATTGTAAAAGAGCAAGTTAGGTTAATAGTCATGGGAAAAAACACAGGCATACTAGAAACAGTAGTATGAGCTGTGTGTGTGTGTGTGTGTGTGTGTGTGTGTGTGTGTGTGTGTGTGTGTGTGTGTGTGTGTGTGTGTACATACAATGAGTGTACAAAACATTATAAACACCTGCTCTTTCCGTGACATAGACTGACCAGGTGAATCCAGATGAAAGCTATGATCCTTTATTGATGTCACCTGTTAAATCCACTTCAATCAGCGTAGATGAAGGATTTTTAAGTCTTGAGTCAATTGAGACATGGATTGTGTATGTGTGCCATTCAGAGAGTGAATGGGCAAGCCAAAATATATAAGTGCCTTTGAATTGGGTATGGTAGTAGGGGCCAGGCGCACTGATTTGTGTCAAAAACTGCAACACTGCTGGGTTTTTAGCACTCAACAGTTTCCCATACAGTATGTCCCAAGAATGGTCCAGCCATCTTGACACAACTGTGGGAAGAATTGGAGTCAACATGGGCGCACACCTACAGTATGTGTGTGTGGCTGTGTTTGTATGTGTGTGTGCTACTGTACATACAGAGTAATCTGCATTAAGCTGGTTTATGAGGTAGTCAACAGTGACGCAGATATGCCAGTGAAGCTCTATCTGATGGGTTCTGAGTGATAAGGAGCACAACCTGACACTATGGAATATAGCTTACATATTGTACCATTACTCAGAGTACTGTTACTATACACACACCTAATACACCTTGAATTGACTTTAGCACTGTGATTCCAACACTTACTTTTTGAAGAAGGTTGTACATGCAATGTTCATGTCACGAGAGAGGTGTTGCTCTTGCCACCCCTAGATAGTGATATATGCAAGGATCTAGCATAGTCTAATTTAGATTTTAAGAAAAGATGAATATGAGTGACTGATAGTTAACATTAATATTTGTATAAATAACATGTATCTACATATCTGATATAATATCTACACAACATTAACGGTACTCTCTGTGACACATGTGAAGGGTATGATGTGCACATTTGAGTTCCTCAACAACAAATGTATGTTGCTGTAGTAGTGAATCATTGGGGTGTAAAATGACTGTGAAAAGCATATATTTAAAAAAAACTTTGCAGAAGGTGTTGTGTCTATAAAACCACCGTTGGTCTGCAAGTGTCCATGTAGATTTAGCCTATAGTGACAGATCTATAATCAAGGTTCCTTCTGCCAATATAACATGCGGTGTGAAATGCAAAACTGACCTCATATCAGCATATGGGACAACTTAATTCACTCGACAGGTTGCTAGGAATGTACCGATTACAACGATTGATGGAACGAGCTGCCACTCAAACTAACCCGCCCCGCCATTCCTTTGCTGGGGAAAGCATACTCGTCAGAACCTCTCATCTGTAGCGCGAGTCCTCTGTGGCATGACGCACTGCCGTCAAGCGAAAAACTGGCAAAATGTAACATGCAAGTAGAAGCCATACACCATTTTCTGTGAATGGTAGGTGAAGAAAGTGTATAGGAATACGTATTTCGTGGGTTAAATATGATGCGTAAAATAGACGCAGAGGAGAAATACCAAGATCCGTGAAACTTTCTGCGCGTAAAAGTGAAAGGAAAAGCAACTTTGGGAGGTGCAAAAATGTTTTTGAGTCGAACAGAAAAGGCGCATTGAGAAAGTGCAAGAAGCTATTCTGTATTGATGATCATCGACAGGCGCACATTTAAGCGACGGCGACACAGACGGAAGAGAAAGCGCACAGTGAGGTAAATAATACAGGATAGTGTGTGAACCCCACGGCTGGACAAGCCCTTGAGACCCGCTCAGCAATCGAATAATATCCCCACTGAACTTGGGGAAAGGGAAGACAATGGACATCTAGCTTTACGCAGGACAACTGGCTGACCATATGCTTCATCTCTGCTACAAGCAACAGAGAAGTGCAACCACACGTATACTGTGTTTAAATGAGAGATGCTTCGTCTTGTTATGGCAAACAACGTTATCTAAAGGACGGTGATAAAGATACGTTATCTAAAGGTCGGCGATACAGATAAATACAGCCAGCTAATGTGGCCAAAGCACTCTGTCAATCTACCCCAGCGGCAACACGGCCGCCTTATCTCACAGCGAAGCAGGAGACGAAAGGACACTTTCAGCGTTTACATTTTCATATCTACCTCTTACCAATATGGGCGAGAAAGTCGACTCGAGTCGATCGACTCCGGTGGAAGGCTGTCTGGTGGACGGGGAGAGCAGAAACCTCAGCGTGCTCAATTGGGAACAAGTGCAGCGCCTGGACGTCATCCTGGCTGGGTCCATCCCCATCCACGGCCGCTGGAACTTCCCTACCCTGGAGATAAAACCGCGGGACATCGTCAAAGTGGTCCGGTGTCGCATGGAGGAGAAACGGATACATGTCCGAGAGGTCCGTCTGAACGGTTCCGCGGCGAGCCATGTTCTACATGAGGACAGCGGGTTAGGATGGAAGGATCTGGACTTGATATTCTGTGCTGACCTGAAAAGTGAGATGGAGTTCCAGACGGTGAAGGATATAGTTCTGGACGCTCTGCTAGACTTCTTACCCGAGGGAGTGAACAAGGACAAGATAACGCCAGTGACCTTAAAGGTAACATAACTTATATTTTTATTTGACATTATCATTTGACATTCATAATGCAGGTTTATGTAGTTTATTACGCACCAATTTTAGGTGCGCAAATGTTTCTATATTCATTGCAAATGTCGTATCAAGACTTGGATTCTAATGCAACCAGTGAAAGTTATGCACAAGTTTGAGAATGCATTACGATTACACGTTACTTTCATATCTTCATTCCATTTCAAAGTGCTTACTGCAATATATTATGCACCCTACAGCAGCCAATAAATTACAGTTATGCCAATCCGTACAGTATCAACATTACCTTATTTGTAAAATAGTGCATTCAGAATTCTTCCCTGCATTCTAAGCTGCATGGTGATAGGGCTGCAGATAGTAGAAACAGTGGTTTCCACTACAAAGAGGATTCACGCTAATCCAATCGGAAGTGGAACCGCATTAATGGTCGCTTCTCAGTTACATGGATACGTATTTACGCATGACCCAGCGCTGGGGGGAGAGGATTACCCTCCCTTCAATGCAAAACATATACAGTACCAGTCAAAAGTTTGGACACACCTACTCATAATTCCATGTGTGTTATTTAATCTTTTTTCTTTATTTTTTAAAACTATTTTCTACATTGTAGAGTAATAGTGAAGACATCAAAACTATTAAATAATGTGCATGGAATTATGTAGTAACCAAAAAAGTGTTTAACAAATCAAAATATATTTTATATTTGAGATTATTCACAACAGCCACCCTTTGTCATGACAGCTTTGCAGACTCTTGGCATTCTATCAACCAGCTTCATGAGGTAGTCACCTGGAATGTGTTTCAATTAACAGGTCTGCCTTGTTATAAGTTCATTTGTGGAATGTATTTCCTTCTTAATGCATTTGAGCCAGTCAGTTGTGTTGTGACAAGTTAGGGGTGGTAAACAGAAGATAGCCCTATTTGGTAAAAGACCAAGTCCATATTATGGAAAGAACAGCTAAAATAAGCAAAGAGAAATGACAGTCGATCATTACTTTAAGACATGAAGGTCAGTCAATCTGGAAGATTTCAAGAACTTTTAAAGTTTCTTCAAGTGCAGTTGAAAAAACCATCAAGCGCTATGATGAAACTGTCTCTCATGAGGACCGCCACAGGAAAGGAAGACCCAGAATTACCTCTGCTGCAGAGTTACCAGCCTCAGAAATTGCAGACAAAATAAATAAGTAAAAGACACATCTCAACATCAATTGTTCAGAGGAGACTGCATGGATCAGGCCTTCATGGCCGAATTGCTGCAAAGAAACCACTACTAAATGACACCAATAACAAGAAGAGACTTGGCTTGGGCCAAGAAACATGGGCAATGGACATTAGACCGGTGGAAAGCTGTCCTTTGGTCTGATGAGTCCAAATTAGACATTTTTGGTTCCAACGGCTGTGTCTTTGTGAGACGCAGAGTAGGTGAACGGATGATCTCTGCATGTGTGGTTCCCAACGTGAAGCATGGAGGAGGAGGTGTGATGGTGTGGGGGTGCTTTGCTGGTCACACTGTCTGTGATTTATTTTGAATTCAAGTCACACTTAACCAGCATGGCTACCACAGCATTCTGCAGCAATACACCATCTCATCTGGTTTGTGCTAAGTGGGAATAAAACATTTTTTTCAACAGGACAATGACACGCCATACCTCCAGGCTTTGTAATGGCTATTTGACCAAGAAGGAGAGTGATGGAGTGCTGCATCAGATGACCTGGCCTCCACAATCACCCGACCCCAACCCAATTGAGATGGTTTGGGATGTGTTGGACCGCAGAGTAAATTAAAAGCAGTCAACAAGTGCTCAGCATATGTGAGAACTTCAAGACTGTTGGAAAAGCATTCCAGGTGAAGCTGGTTGAGGGAATGCCAAGCGTGTGCAAAGCTGTCATCCTACGTGGAAGAATTTTGAAGAATCTAAAATCTAAAATATATTTTGACTTGTTGAACACTTTTTTGGTTATTTCATAGTTTTGATGTCTTTACTATTATTCTACAATGTAAAAAACAGTAAAAAAATAAAGAAAAACCCTTGATTGAGTATGGGTTTCCAAACTTTTGACTGGTACGGTAGATTAATTGAATATTGAACAGAAAGTGAAAATGACACCAGAAAATCATCTACCACACTCAAATGAACCCCTGACATGCTTTATTTCTTAATATAGTGTATTACAACTCCCCTTCACCAGACACATTGCCAGACCTAGATACAGAGGATGATACATGTACTGAGAATAAATGCAGAAATGCACCATGAGACATAATAAACACTTTAATCTATTAACATGTTTGGTTAAATTATGATGAATATGCTGATCATTCTATACAATGAAACATTTCATTGATGTATTTAATGTACAGGTCTAGGATCTTAATTTGATCGCCCTGTAGCAGGAGAACTTTCCTGCAATGTAGGATATTTTAAATTTGTGGTCTAATTGTAGTTTAAAAAGTCTTCTGAAGTTTGACATTTCCACTGGGTTTTCCCTTACAAAAATGTATTAACCCCTACAATAATATCAATTAATTATAATTCACATAATAATTCAAATTTCCTCTTGCTAGCAAACTGGCTCAAATTAATATTCTACATCTGTATCTAATCATTCATTTATGAATGACCTATTACCATAGACAAAACATGTAGATATAGAGATGTCAGATGTGTGACTAAGACATGTTTTTTTTATGTCTGTGTTGTTGTGTTTTCAGGAGGCCTATGTGCAGAAGATGGTGAAAGTATGTAATGACTCAGACCGCTGGAGCCTAATCTCCCTCTCCAACAACAAAGGCAAGAATGTGGAGCTCAAGTTTGTGGACTCTCTGCGTCGCCAGTTTGAGTTCAGTGTGGACTCCTTCCAGATTCGCCTGGACTCCCTTCTCCTCTTCTACGAGTGCTCCGAGCACCCCATGGCTGACACCTTCCACCCCACCATCCTGGGAGAAAGTGTGTACGGGGATTTCCCCGCGGCCCTCGACCATCTACGCAAACGCCTCATCTGCACAAGGAACCCTGAGGAGATTCGTGGTGGTGGTCTTCTGAAATACTGCCATCTGCTGGTCCGGGGTTTCTGCGCCGCTTCCGGACCCGAAATGAAAATTCTGCAACGCTACATGTGCTCTAGGTTCTTCATAGACTTCCCAGAGCTGGGCGAGCAGAGGAGGAAGCTGGAATCCTACCTCCAGAACCACTTTGTGGGTCTCGAAGACAGGAAATACGACTATCTGGCCACTCTGCATGGGGTAGTGCAGGAGAGCACAGTGTGCCTGATGGGCCACGAGAGGAGACAGACACTGGGCCTCATCTCCTCCCTGGCCCTTCGGGTCCTTGCAGAGCAGAACGTCATCCCTAACACAGCCAACGTCACCTGCTACTACCAGCCTGCCCCTTATGTGGCCGACAGCAACTTCAGCAACTACTACGTGGCCCAGGTGCAGCCTGTTTACCCTCACTACCTCCCTCCGCAGTACCCCCATCAACAGTACCCCCCTCAGCAATACCCCCCTCAGCAATACCCCAATCCACACCAACCGCCTCCCCACCACCCCATGTACACTGCATGGATGCCCTGCAACTGAGTGTGAGATAGTGGACACACACAGTCACTTATGGAACAATGGAATTCTCATCCTAACTAATGAATGGATCACAGGATGATGGTGGATCCTCTCTTTATTCAAACAGAGACTCAAAGAGAGGCATATTCTTGCTTTGGCTATGAGCAGGATGGAGAGGAGAGAAAGAGAGAGGCCACTTGGATGTGGTCTGACCCTGGAGCGAAGGCTTTCCTCCAAGGCAAAAAAACAGTGGTGGAGGAGAGGAGGGCAAAAGGGAAGGGAGAAGGCCAACCTAAGATGAGGCTGAGGTTGAACCCAGGAGGCCAGTCAGTCCATGGCGACTAGCCAGTCCTAGAATACCAGGCTAAACACCTTGCTGGACAACCATGCATTCGGCTTAGGGCTGAATACTACCAGTGTTGATGATGCAGTGAAATGATGTATGTAACCAATGTGTTAGTGGTTATGTTTTTGCAAGCAATGGCTTGAATTTGAGACTCACTCTTAAATATACAGCCACCTACAGTATACTCCCTAACACTCAAACATGCATAAAAACAAAGACACACTCTCACACACCATACAGTGCATACATGACACATGTACAGTACATAGGCAAACACTGAGTGTATTGTGTAGGAAAGTGAGAGACTTCGGGAAGATGTGGACACGACCTGATTGGCTACGAAGACCTTGCGTTGACCTTTTTTCTGACCAGTGAAAATAAGAAGTAAGGCTTACCCCAGACAATGCAAAAGAAGAACTGGACATTGTTTACAAACCAAAGATCTATCTTTTAGAGACCCACGTTTTGGCTGATCAAGGAGAAGAAGAAGAAAAAGCAACAAAAAAAATGCAATATGTTGATGTGAATATTTTTGCTTTAAGTGCCTACATGTCTGAAAGGAAGAAACAGGTTTTTGTGAATATTTTGTGAATAAACCCAGACTTGTTCATTTTAGATAAAGGACCATGAGCCTTTTTAAAGATGATGGTGTGTTACTTGTGTAAATGAATGTATTTTAGACCAGAGAGGGACACAATGTGAACTGTTATTGAAGTAGAGGAACAAGGTTTGTGTCTCATATCTCCCAGAATTCGAATTGGATGACGAGAGAGGGAGATGAGTTATAGTGTGAGAGAGAAAGGAAGGAGAAAGTGAGAGAGGGTCCTGAGTGAGTGAGGAGGTTACAAGGGGAGAGGATTAGAGTAGGAGTCAAGCCTTTAAACTCCTGCAAACGTGTAGTGTCTGGGGACACGCCTGTAAACTCTTGTGCACTACGAGTGTGCAGTAGTTTACAGGCCTGACTCATACGGTTAGAGAGTGGTTTTACCAGTAGAGAGAGAGGTCTGAAAGTGTTGCTTGAGAGATGTAATTTGTGATATTTCAGTGTGTGTGTGTGTGGGCAGTATATGTTTGGGTTCAAAAGGTGGAAATTGTCCTCCTTTGATGTATTCTTCTTGATTGTATTTCTGATGTTTTTTTGTGAGGAAATTCCATGTGGGATGTGAGTAAGGGGGGTTCAAGCATTTGCACCTTTGCAAAGTGTGCGCCTGTTATTTTTAAGTAATGAAACCTAAAATAATGAACAAAAGGTAAAGGTTAAGAGAAGGATAATAACTAAGTTGATGTATCAATAATGATTGTTTTTTGTTCCCTTATAAAGATACCAGGTGAAAACTTTGAGTAAATCTAACCCGATCAATGCAGACATCTCACATCCTTCTATTAAACCTGTTCTCAGATCTCATATTTTTCTATCAATCTCTCTATTTTTGTACGTTGTTCGGCTCATGCCATAGTCTTGTTGATTGCCACGTTCCAAGAGGTTGTAAAGAGTATTAATGCAAGTGCGTGTGTGTATGTGTGTGTGTGTGTGTGTTTGCACATGCGGGTGAGAGAATGTTATTTCAATGGTGACTCATACGCACAACCTACTGGGCACAGACGTCAGTTCAATGTCTAGTTTTGAGTTGTCAACCAACGTCAATTCTGCTTGAAATCAACAAAACATTTCCCCATGTCATTGGATTTAGCTTAAAAGTTGGGTGAAAAGAGACGGAAAAGAGACAAAATGCCCTCATATTGATCACAGTTTGCTAATGCAATCAGTTTTTCACATTGATTCAACATCATCACATTGAGCAGGATGCAGAGGAGAGAAGGAGAGAGGCCACTTGGATGTGGTCTGACCCTGGAGAAAAGGCTTTCCTCCAAGGCAAAAAACCAGCGGTGGAGGAGAGGAGGGCAAAAGTGAGGGGAGCCAGGAGAAGGCTGAGCTAAGATGACGCTGAGGTTCCTTTAAGGTATTAGTGCAGTGTAGCCTGGAGCCAACAGTACACTATACAATCTATCTGTAGTGACATTGTTCCATATGCCCAGCTTTGGGCACAGTTTCCAACGGGGAAACTGCAACAACGCCTCTTCAATCTCAGGAGGCTGAAGAAATTTGGCTTGTCACCAAAAACACTCACAAACTTTTACAGATGCACAATCGAGAACATCCGGTCGGGCTGTATCACCGCCTGGTACGGCAACTGCTCCACCCATAACCGTAAGGCTCTCCAGAGGGTAGTGAGGTCTGCACAACGCATAACCGGGGGCAAACTACCTGCCCTCCAGGACACCTACACCACCCGGTGTCACAGGAAGGCCAAAAAGATCATCAAGGACAACAACCACCTGAGCCACTGCCTGTTCACCCCGTTATCATCCAGAAGGCGAGGTCAGCACAGGTGCATCAAAGCTGGGACCGAGAGACTGAAAAACAGCTTCTATCTCAAGGCCATCAGACTGTTAAACAGCCACCACTAACATTGAGTGGCTGCTGCCAACATACTGACTAAAATCTCTAGCCACTTTAATAATTAAAAATTGGATGTAATAAATGTATCACTAGTCACTTTAAACAATGCCACTTTATATAATGTTTACATACCCTACATTACTCATCTCATATGTATATACTGTACTCTGTACATATTCATATTCATTCCTTTACACTTGTGTGTATAAGGTAGTTGTTGTGAAGTTGTTAGATTACTCGTTGGTTATTACTGCATGGTCAGAACTAGAAGCACAAGCATTTCACTACACTCGCATTAACATCTGCTAACCATGTGTATGTGACCAATACAATTTGATTTGATTTGATCGCACCAAGCTGATCCTGTAGGATTTCCTTTTACAGACGTCACAGTCAGACGTCACCAAGCGTCACCCACCGTCACCAACAGTTACTGTGTGTTTGCCAGACATGGGCCAGGTGTTTGTCTACCCGCCAGGTGCGGGTGATATGTACTTTAGATTGTGACACTCCCGGCAGAGCCCTGTCCCCACAGTGAGCTCAGCTAGGAGCTGAGTAAAGGAGAGGAATGAGTGGATTTGCTCCTTGCCTGCGTCATACTAATGTAACCAGGACTCCAGATTTCATTCTCCCTGGTGACCAACTGGCCCTCTCTACTCTTGTTCTGTATCCTTCTCTATCCTCTCTGTCATATGTCTCACTGTCCCCTTTTCTGTCTGTCTGTAATTTCTCAGAGGAACGGACAAAGGGAATTTCTCACACCTGTTGCTCTCTCTCTCTCTCGCTCTCTCTCTCTCTCTCTCTCGCTCTCTCTCTCTCGCTCTCTCTCTCTCTCTCGCTCTCTCTCTCTCTCTCGCTCTCTCTCTCTCTCTCTCTCTCGCATTAGTGTGGATGATAACCAGCGGTGGTGGAAGGGAACCAGGATCATGTTATCCCCTGCTAAGAGGGAGAAAGTGGTAGCTAAATATAGTGCTGGCCATGATAAGGACATTACCCTGTTGTCAGGGGAAAGCTGCTTTATAAGCATGTGCTCATGGGTCTACTGTTGTTACTGCAGGGGGATTGTACTGTAACACACACCCCAATGCCAATGAGGATGACCATCACTCTGTTAGGTCACCCAGTCGTCCCTGCTGAGTGAACCAGTTCAATTCCTTCTCTGGGTCCTGGTAAACACTTTTAGAAAAATAGCCGGATGTGTTTCTAATGTTGCCCAACACAGGACTGACCTAGCTAGATTAATACTGTGTGTGGCTTACATAGTACCGTGATAACGTTACTAATCAAGGTAGCCATCCATTTTGTGATGCCGCAATAATGAGGTGATGGTATGCCCTATTGTGATGTCACAGTGAAGATGGTGTGAACATTCTACTGTCTTGCAAAGACACCAATCCAAATAACCTGTTGTGACGTCATAGTGAAGACAAACCATTAAACAGGCAAAGCGTCAATACAGGACTAAGATTGAATCCTACTACACAGGCTCTGACGCTCGTCAGATGTGGCTGGGCTTGAAAACTATTACGGACTACAAAGGGGAACCCAGCCACGAGCTGCCCAGTGACACGAGCCTACCAGATGGGCTAAATGCCTTTTATACTCACTTTGAGGCAAACAACACTGAAGCATGCATGAGAGCACCAGCTGTTCGACTGTGTGATCACGCTCTCCGTAGCCAATGTGAGCAAGACCTTTAAACAGGTCAACATTCACAAAGCCGCAGGGCCAGACTTGATTACCAGGACGTGTACTCAAAGCATGGGCGGACCGACTGGCAAGTGTCTTCACTGACATTTTCAACCTCTTCCTGGTCGAGTCTGTAATACCTACATGTTTCAAACAGACCACCATAGTCCCTGCCCCCAAGAAAGTGAAGTTAACCTGCCTAAATTATTACCGCCCCGTAGCATTGATGTTGGTAGCCATGAAGTGCTTTGAAAGGCTGGTCATGGCTCAAATCAACACCATCATGCCAGAAACCCTAGACCCACTCCAATTCGCATACCGCAACAACAGATCCACAGATGACGCAATCTCAATCGCACTCCACACTGCCCTTTCCCAGCTGTACAAAAGGGACACCTATGTGAGAATACTGTTCATTGACTACAGCTCAGCGTTCAACACCATAGTGCCCACAAAGCTCATCACTAAGCTAAGGACCCTGGGACTAAACACCTCCCTCTGCAACTGGATCCTGGACTTCCTGACAGGCTGCCAACCAGGTGGTAAGGGTAGGAAACAACACATCTGCCACGCTGATCCTCAACACTGTTGCCCCTCAGGGGTGCATGCTTAGTTCCCTCCTGTACTCCCTGTCTCCCTGTTCACCCATGACTGCGTGGCCAAGGACGACTCCAACACCATCGTTAAGTTTTCTGACAACACAACAGTGGTAGGCCTGATCACAGACAACGATGAGACAGCCTATAGGGAGGAGGTCAGAGACCTGGCAGTGTGGTGCCAGGTCAACAACCTCACTCTCAATGTGATCAAGACAAGGGAGCTGATCGTGGACTATAGGAAAAGTAGGGCCGAACAGGCCCCCATTAACATCGACGGGACTGAAGTGGAGCGGGTCGAGAGTTTCATGTTCCTTGGTGTCCACATCACCAACAAACTATCATGGTCCAAACACACCAAGACAGTTGTGAAGAGGGCACGATAACACATTTTTCCCCTCAGGAGACTGAAAAGATTTGGCATGGATCCTCAAAAAGTTCTACAGCTGCACCATCGAGATCATCCTGACTGGTTGCATTACCGCCTGGTATGGCAACTCCTTGGCATCTGACCATAAGACACAACAGAGGGTAGTGCGTACAGCCCAGTACATTACTGGGGCCAAGCTTCCTGACATCTAGGACCTCTATACTAGGCGGTGTCAGAGGAAGGCCCCAAAAAATTGTCAAAGACTCCAGTCACCCAAGTCATAGAGTGTTCACTCTGCTACCATATGGCAAGTGATACCAGAGCGCCAAGTCCAGAACCAAAAGGCTCTTTAACAACTTCTACCCCCAAGCCATAAGTCTGCTGAACAACTATTTACATTGACTCCCCCCCTCCTTTGTTTTTACACTGCTGCTACTCGCTGTTTCTTATCTTGACTAACCTGTACCCTCGCACATTGACTCGGTACCGGTACCCCCTGCATATAGTGTCGTTATTGTTATGTACATATATTGTGTTACTTTTTGATTGATTACATTTTTTTTGTAAATATTTTATTAGCTCTATTTCTAGAACTGCACTGTTGGTTAAGGGCTTGTAAGTAAGCATTTCACGGTAAGGTCTACAACTGTTTTATATGGCATATGTGACAAATAAAATTTGATTAGATTTTTTGAAGACAGTATTTTAAGTGGATTATGATTTTACAGAGAGATATGTGTAACCTATTGTGATGTCACAAAGACCGGAGTAAGAAGGGCATACCTTATTGTGATGTCACAAAGACCGGAGTAAGAAGGGCATACCTTATTGGGATGTCACAAAGACCGGAGTAAGAAGGGCATACCTTATTGGGATGTCACAAAGACCGGAGTAAGAAGGGCATACCTTATTGGGATGTCACAAAGACCGGAGTAAGAAGGGCATACCTTATTGGGATGTCACAAAGACCGGAGTAAGAAGGGCATACCTTATTGGGATGTCACAAAGACAGTAATGATAATACCTCATTGTGACGTCACAAAGACAAGAATGATAATGCCTCATTTTGACTTCGCAAAGACGGTGATTATATTGCCTCATTTGTTGTCACATGGACAGTGAGGAAAGTATATTGTGCTGACACGAAGACAATAATGAGGGTACTTTATTGTGATTTCATTAATGGAGTCAACCAATTGTGAATCTATTGTGAGGTTTCCTATTCAGAACTGACTATATATGATGATTATTAGAGGCTGCTACTTAAATACTTCTAAGCAGTTCATCATATTTCCGTGGGCATGTATACTGCTCAGGAACAGTGGGCGGAACAGGCTTCTGCCTGCCAGTTTCATGTTCACTCGCCAGGATGAACTCTTACCAGATGCTCGGCAGTAGAACTGAGCCTCCCTATTCACGGCTGGGACTTTCAGTTCCTGTATCGGGATGCAGGATAGACCGATTCAGAGATGCTTTGATTTACGTGTCTGAGAAAATAAAACAGAGACAAGAAGATTCCATTGCACTGGAAACTCTCACTTCTGTGGATTGACTTTAAAGGAGAAATTCAGAGAATAGGTCAAAATAACACTCAAACAACAGTGGGGAAAAACTATACATCAGCATTGAGATCAGTCGTATTTAATTGGTAATGTCTCTTCATGCACTGATAGATTTACAGATGTCAGGAACTAAGAAGTATCATTTAAACATTAGTGAAGAGTGGTAAGTGTTTCTTCAGACATAGCCTACAGTAGTGTTCCCAAAGGATACTAGGACCCCTGGGGGTACTTGGCCTATCCACAGGGGGTACTTGAGAAGATGCAAGAGACCATAGGCCTACTGGTAAAATGAGTATGAGGGGTACTCTGGGCAGAGACAAATTCAGTAAACAAAAAAGATTGTAAACTACAGGCCTGCAGCATGTTGCAATCAAATCAAATTGTATTTGTCACATACGCCGAATACAACAGGTGTAGACCTTACAGTGAAATGCTTACTTACAAGCCCTAACCAACAGGTGTAGACCTTACAGTGAAATGCTTACTTACAAGCCCTTAACCAACAGGTGTAGACCTTACAGTGAAATGCTTACTTACAAGCCCTAACCAACAGGTGTAGACCTTACAGTGAAATGCTTACTTACAAGCCCTAACCAACAGGTGTAGACCTTACAGTGAAATGCTTACTTACAAGCCCTAACCAACAGGTGTAGACCTTACAGTGAAATGCTTACTTACAAGCCCCTAACCAACAGGTGTAGACCTTACAGTGAAATGCTTACTTACAAGCCCTTAACCAACAGGTGTAGACCTTACAGTGAAATGCTTACTTACAAGCCCTTAACCAACAGGTGTAGACCTTACAGTGAAATGCTTACTTACAAGCCCTTAACCAACAGGTGTAGACCTTACAGTGAAATGCTTACTTACAAGCCCTAACCAACAGGTGTAGACCTTACAGTGAAATGCTTACTTACAAGCCCTAACCAACAGGTGTAGACCTTACAGTGAAATGCTTACTTACAAGCCCTTAACCAACAGGTGTAGACCTTACAGTGAAATGCTTACTTACAAGCCCTTAACCAACAGGTGTAGACCTTACAGTGAAATGCTTACTTACAAGCCCTTAACCAACAGGTGTAGACCTTACAGTGAAATGCTTACTTACAAGCCCTAACCAACAGGTGTAGACCTTACAGTGAAATGCTTACTTACAAGCCCTAACCAACAGGTGTAGACCTTACAGTGAAATGCTTACTTACAAGCCCTTAACCAACAACGCAGTTTTAAGAAGTGTTAAGAAAGTATTTACTAAAATAAATTGAAGTAAAAAAACAAATTAAATAAAAAATCAAATAAGAAATAATAAAATAGAAAAATAACTAATAATTAAGGAGCAATAATAAAATAACAGTAGTGAGGCTATAAACTGTACAGGGGGTACCGGTTAGTCAAGGTAATTGAGGTAATATGTATATGTACGTAGAGGTAAAGTGACGAGGCATGGATATTAAACAGAGAGTAGCAGCAGCGTAAATCGGGGGGTACAATGCAAATTGTCCGCTTAGCCATTTGATTAGCTGTTCAGGAGTCTTATGGCTTGGGTGTAGAAGCTGTTAAGAAGCCTTTTGGACCTAGACTTGGTGCTCCGTAACCGCTTGCCATGCGGTAGCAGAGAGAACAGTCTATGACTACTGTAGGTTGACTGGAGTCTGACAATTTTTGGGGACTTCCTCTGACACCGCCTGTTATCGTGCCCTCTTCACAACTGTCTTGGTGTGTTTGGACCATGATAGTTTTTTAGTGAACCCAAGGAACATGAAACTCTCGACCTGCTCCACTTCAGTCCCGTCGATGTTAATGGGGGCCTGATCGGCCCTCCTTTTCCTATAGACCACGACCGTGGATATTAATGATGCCGCCAAATGCTTGGATATTTAAGGGCTGGGTTTGGAATTCAATCATGCCAACATGCCCACGTACACGGGACAGCTGCCTGGTAGCACCCAAATGTCCAGAGCACACTATGCAATAGTAGCAGAAGAATCAACCTACAGCCCGCCCATATCTTTATAGACAATAGTCATTAGCATGCAGCGCCTTAGGACTTCTTTGATTGACATGAGACATGAGACAATGAATGAAACAATACATCATCACCAATTTTGACGAAAGAACAAAATGTATTCTCTATAAACGGCTTGTTTCCCCCCCAACTCAAACATCCTCACATTCTTGAAAAAGTTACAAATGGTTGTGATATGAGAAAACTGAGGATTGATCAACAACATTGTAGTTACTCCACAATACTAACCTAAATGACAGCATGAACAGAATAAAAATCCTCCAAAACATCCATCCTGTTTTCAATAAAGCACTAAAGTAAAAGTGCAACAAATGTGGAAAATAAATTAACTTCATGTCCTGGATACAAAGCATTATATTTGCGGCAAATTCAACACAACACATCACTGAGTACCACTCTTCATGTTTTCAAGCATGGTGGTGGCTGCATCATGTTATGGATATGCTTGTCATCGGCAAGAACTAGGGAGTTATTTTATTTAGGATAAAAAGAAACGGAATAGAGTAGGCAGGCAAAATCCTAGAGGAAAACCTGGTTGTCTGCTTTCCACCAGACACTGGGAGACAAATTCACCTTTCAGCAGGACAATAACCTAAAACACAAGGACAAATATACACTGGAGTTGCTTACCAAGACGACATTGAATGTTCCTGAGTGGCTTAGTTTTTTGTTGTTGTTGAGTTATGACTTAAATCGTCTTGAAAATAAATGGCAAGACTTGAAAATTGCTGTCTAGCAATGCTCAACAACCAACTTGGCAGAGCTTGAAGAATTTTTTAAGTAATAATATGAAAATATTGTACAGTCCAGGTGTGCAAAGTTCTTAGAGACTTACCCAGAAAGACTCAAAGCTGTAATTGCTGCCAAAGGTGCTTCTACAAAGTATTGACTCATGGGGTGTGAATCATTTTCAATACATTTTCAAACATTTCTACAAACATGTTTTCATTTCATCATTATGGAATATTGTGTGTAGATGGGTTAGATGTATTTTTGATTTACTCCTTTTTTAAATTCTGGCTGTAGCACAACAACATTTGGGATAAGTCAATGGGTATAAATACTTTCTGAAGGCACTGTAACACACCCACTGTAACACACCCACTGTAACACACCCACATCAAACCACACCCCCAAGACTTAAATCGCGTTTTTCATAATGAGGGAAAACTGAGGTGAGAAAAACTGAGTTCAGCCCCCTTTAACATACAGAGCTCATGACTGTGGTCTCATTGGGAGTTCCAGTCACAAAGGACTGAGTCACTACACTGATGACAGCTTTGTCTTTATGGCCCACTGATAATGATCTTAAATTACCTTATTATGGATCTAGAGGTTGTTGACCTTTTGTTATCAAGGGTGTTATCTTCGTTGTTATGTCTCAACAATCCACGTCATCAAACACACACACACACACACACACACACACGGCTTATAGGAGTGTGTCATCTGGTCCATTGACGTGCTGTTACACTCTATGAGGTTGCTCTATCACCTATGATGCAGGTTTTGACCCCAGAGGTCAATTTATGAATGACTCACTACTTCCCCTTCCAGCGCTGCATTCGGATTGGCTAACGGAGTTGTGGCTGTCGTCATTGGTAACAGTGATGTATGTGGAGGGAAACCTAATTCTCTAACTTACTCCTCCGTATCCTCTTATGCTCCAATCAATCTGTGTCATTGCACCCAGAAGTCAAATGCTCTGTCCCGTTGCATTGAGAAGGTCATTTAGCTGGATGACTAATAATGCACACCACTTACTCTGGTCTATTTTTCTGAAAGTCAAAGACCGAGGGAAAAATAAGCGAATAAGAACGAGCTGGATAAAAGATACCGGTAATACAAATCAAAAACATGATGTCTCTTTGTTTATCCAAACACAGCAAATCAGAGAGACTAAGGGATCCTGATGTAGAGCCAGTCTCTTGTCTGTTAATAATCAATGTGTATAAGGAGCGACTCGCCTGGCCTACACACACACACACAATTGCATGCACGCCTCCCAGTTGGACCCAGCCGAGGTCTAAAACTAAATCTAACCACGCCCGAGTGAGACTGAGAAACAGCTCTGCTTGTGTGTGTGTGTATGTGTGTGTGTGTGTGTGTGTGTGTTTGCGTGCGTGTGTGCGTGCGTGCGGTACATGTTACATTGGTAAGGAGAAAACTGAGGGAGTGTGTCTCATTTTTAGTTAAAACCATCTGTGGATATTGTTGCTTTTACAGATTATTTTGTTCCAGTCAATTGCTAAATGTAATCTGGTTGATAATTAGGCAATTTTAAAAACATTGCACAATGACTTGTTTTTCTCTTCTCTGTACTATTAAGTTAGAGAACTTTCCCTGGCATCAAACACAAATAACTGCCTTTGGTTTTAGTCATAAATCATTCATAATCTGGAGGGTTTGTTCCAAATCAGAAATTTTTCAGGAAATGGTAAAACTGACATATTATACCATTAACAAAAATACAATTTCGAAACTTCGGATGCTATTTTGAATACAATTGATTGGTTCTAGAATCATGACATTTTCAGAGTACATTCAGGGGAGTTACTGATTTCAATGCATGGGGAAATGTTTTGTTTTTTCACCAGAAAGCCCTGTCACTATTGGAGATGTTCGTTAAAAAAAGAGTACTCAAGTTATTATTTAAATTCATAGGATTCATAAAATTAATTTATAGATATATTTCTAAAAAGATCCCCCCAACCCTCACCGGCAATCTGATAGCAGGTAACAACTAAATTAATGTTACATAGTAAATCTACTGAAAAATACTTAATATAGTCTCAGAAATAGTGACAAATTGTTGATACACATTCATGGATGTAAAGGCCCGTTGGTTAAGAGTTCAGAAATGTCCACTGCTGCTTTTTTCCATGTGTCCACAGTAGACACCCTGGCCCTGTGGATCCTGGCCCTGTGGATCCTGGCAGTGGAGAGCTCCATAAGTACAATTTCCCTAAATGTGAGCAGCCATTGTTGCAATGGTGACTGATGAGGTGGGATCCACCTTTGTACAATCATTTTCTTAGCAGCTGTGGTTCCTGCCAACCACACTCTCCGTTGGTGCTCTGACAAGTGCAAATAAGAGTCATCACAAAGCAACAACACTATTGGATCTAATGGCATTAAGTACAGAGACTACATCCTTGACTTTCCTCCAGAATTCAACCACCCCTGGGGATTTCCACAGCACATGCTGAGAAGTACCAAGGTCCCCTGTGGTGCAGATCTCACATAATGGCATGGACTAATACCCATGTGATGTCTTTATACTGTTGATGTCAGAAACAACTCCTTTTGCGGGCGTCTGTCCATTAGAAGTTTGATGGGTGTACTGTTAGTTCTGCTCACCAGGGGACCCATATACTCGCATGGATAGGTGAATTTGAAAGTAAAGACAAAATTATGAACCTAGGACATTAAAACACTGGCGGATTCCCTGGAAACTGAGGAGTCCATTCACATTGCATGTCTTTCTTAGACCAAGAATCTTACATGCTAAGAATTCTTTATGCCGCCATATTGGAGAGTATGAATGCCATTTAAGATTAGATCTCATATGCTTCTCTATAGCTTTCCACACATATACTGAGTATGCTATAATGGTTCCAAACAATAATGCAATTTTTTTTGTCAATCCAGAAAATAATAAATCTTGTAAACTAAGTAGAGAAACTATTGACTCCACGCTAAAGAACAGAAGTCTCTGGAAATTTGAAATGATAGGTGATACCATTTTTTATTTTGAACTGCAAGTCCACCAGTAGGTTTTGTTTTCTGTAGTTGCATATTTAATCTGTGGTCTCTTTCTCCCCCAAATTAACTTCTTTATGACAGAGTCAAGTTTAGACTGATAGTTTATAAGAGGAGACAGTGGTAACATGGAACTCATAAAACTGATATGATGGAGGACATTCATTTAATAATTGAGATTTCAGCATGCAAAGAAGTGGCCATAGCGGACCATCTTTTTTATGTCTTTATTGATATTTTGAAAGGTTTCTAAGTAGTTCTTCCTGCAAATAGTGTGAATAGATGGGGATATGGTGATGCCTGAGTAGGTGGTTTGTTTCTTCACTGGGATCATGGGTGGTAGTTGCACACTTCCCAGTTAAGAGGTAGTAGAGCTGATTTGGACCAGTTGATCTTGTAATGAGACCATCAGCTGAATTCTGTTTAAATATACATTATTGGCTGGAGGGATTTCTGAGCGTTTGCGACGTAGAGCAGAATGTCATCTGCATACAGAGAAATTTCTTGTTCAGGTTGTCTGATTTTGATATGTAAGGAAGCCACATTTTGACATATGCTTTGTGCCAGTGGTTCAAGAGAGAGAGAAAATAGCATAAGGGAGGCGGGACAACCTTGTTTACATCCTAGTTGTATGGTAAATGGATTAAAATGGGTAGTGCCAGTAGATATAATAGAAGAAGGATTCACATACATGGTGCAGATCATATGTATAAATATAGCCCCAAAACCAAAATGTTCAAGAACAAGCCATATATATTTCCACTCTAAGTGGTCAAAGGCTGTTGGTAATTTGAGAGGAGGCCATTAAATTAACTGGCTACTCTTGTTTGTAGGAATGAACAGACTGGGCCCGGCCAATCATAAATCATTTTGAATATTTATCCTCTTATACTGAGAGGCATGGGGATGAGGCCTCAACAAATACAGAATCAATCCAGACAAGGAGCATGCACGAATGAACACACACAATTATCAATATTCCTTGGGTGTCCCTCTCCTTGAAGATTTCACACACACACACACACGAGCGTAACTTGTGGGGGAGACGGAGGTGTCATGACCTCCTCAATATTAGGTACAGGCCAATTTGACCCCCTCAATAATATACCATGATGGATTTGATTGATTGGAAATTCTTTCCCCACCATAAAGCACCAGGCATCTGTGGCTTTGCACCACACAGTGATACTCAATCCCCAGCTACCCCAGTTTCGGAGCACAGCTTGGGAGAATGGAGAAACACAATCGCTCCTCTCTTTCCCTTTTGTGAATGTGACCAGAAGTAAATAATATGGTACTGTAGGAGAGTTAAAAAGGTTATTCCATCAAACTTCAAATGATTAGAATAGTACACAACGCAGAACAGAACAACCAGGTTAAGGGTCAGTGGCCCAAGCCCACGAACAGGAGTCAGACCGCTATGAACGCCAGGAACTTTACTTTTGGTGTCTATTTTAATTGTTGCACAACTAGTGCTGCCTGTTCCAAAAGGACCTGCGAGAGGCTGTCAGGATCGCTCAGGCCAACACCACTGAAGCTCAGAAAAAGCAAGCAAGGCAGTATAAAAAGAGAGTCAAAGGTACTGCCCTGGAGATTGGAGACCGAGTTCTCTTGGCAAACCAAAAAAAGTTTTTTTTTAAAGGAAAGAGGAAAAGGTCAACTTTCCGAGTTGTGGGATTCAACGGTCTATGTGATCACATGGAAAGACCCATCTGTGCACATCTATAGTCAAAGATCCTACTACCTACTATCCTACTAGAAGAGTAAGGTAGTTCATTGAAACTTCATACTGCCAGTGAACTTCCTGCCGGTGGGACAGACAGACGAGATGTCCACAGTAGCCGCTACTGCTTCAGAGGAGGACATAAATGCAGATAGCGGTGACGAAAGACCGGTATTCGATGTGGATGAGGATTCAGAGGATCGGAGGACTGCTGTCTGGATTCTCGAGGGCCAGAACCCTGAGGGGCCCACGGAAGCTGAAGCTCAAAAATCTTCGGGACTGGAAGATGGGGTAAACATGAGAGAAGCTGATCCTCAAAGACCACGGAAGGACATGATCTCTGGAGAAGCAGCTAGCTCAAGCACAGGAAGCTCCTCAACGATGCCTAGTGATGATTCAAGTGATCCTTCTGAAGATGACACAACTAGAAAAGCAACATCAGTGAGCAGTCTAGACGGCATCAGCAGTAGAAGTTCATCAGCCAGTGGCTCTGGATGCATAAGATCTACTAAGAAGAGAATGAGTAACCAGAGAGAGGTAGAGATCAGAAACAGCCAGATGTCTGAGTTCACTGATACAGTCCTGAGACCCAGCGAAGGCACCTTGAGAACTCGAACTGGAAGAGTTGTGAAGCCTGTCAGAAGACTTTTAGAGTCAATGAGTCAAGTGATTGCTGAGCTGGACAAAAGAGAGCATCTAGCTGCCCTGATTCAAGCCCTATCAACTTTTGTTGAAGTGACAGTACCCCAGTGAAACAGAGGCAAGAGGATAGATTAAGGAAATGAGAAACACTTTATTAGGGGGTCATAGGTTGTATGTATATCGGCATATTTCTACCTGGCAAAGTTTCTTTCCTGTCCTTCAGGACGACTCTTGGTCAAGGTTACCCCTGGGGAGGAAGAACTCTTACCTTATGTCTTAAAGATTGCTGAAATTAAGAAGGGGTGTGTAGGAGAGTTAAAACGGTTATTCCATCAAACTTCAAATGATTAGAATAGTACACAACGCAGAACAGAACAACCTTCTTATGGCTGCAGGGGCACTATTGAGTAGCTTGGATGAAAGGTGCCCAGAGATGGCCAGAGTAAACGGCCTGCTCCTCAGTCTCAGTTGCTAATATATGAAAATTAATAGTATTGGATAGAAAACACTCTGAAGTTTCTAAAACTGTTTGAATGATGTCTGTGAGTATAACAGAACTCATATGGCAGGCAAACACCTGAGAAGAACTCCAAACAGGAAGTGAGAAATCTGAGGTTGGTGGATTTTCAAACCAGGCCCAATTGAATTCACACTGGGATATGAATGAAGTTGCACTTCCTAGGGCTTCCACTAGATGTCAACCGTCTTTAGAAACTTGAATGAGGCTTCTGCTGTGTTGTGGGACTGAATAAGAGCTGAATGAGTCAGCTTACTGGCAGAGAGCCATTTCCTGGTCACACGCATTCCACATGATATCGACTTGCATTCCATTCCTCCTTAAGACACAAAGGAATTCTCCGGTTGGAACTTTATTGAAGATTTATGATAAAAACATACTAATGATTGATTCTGTACTTAGTTGGAAATGTTTCTTCAAAATGTAATATAACTTTTTTAAGTTTTTGTTTTTTGTCCGAAGAAATACACAAGCGTTTGGATATGTATACCAAACGAGCTAACAACAGTAGCTAATTGGACATAAATAACTGACATTATCGAACAAACCAAGCATTTATTGTGGACCTGGGATTCCTGGGGGTGCATTCTGATGAAGATCATCAAAGGTAAGGGAATGTTTATCATGCAATTTCTGGTTTCTGTTGACTCCAACATGGCGGCTAATTGTATTATATTTCTGAGCGCCGTCTCAGATTATTGCATGGTATGCTTTTTCCGTAAAGTTTTTAAAAAATCTGACACAGCGGTTGCATTAAGGAGAGGTATATCTATAATTCCATGTTTATAACTTGTATTATCATCTACATTTATGATGAGTATTTCTGTTGAATCGATGTGGCTATGCAAAATCACAGGATGTTTTTGGAACTAGTAAACGTAATGTGCCAATGTAAACTCAGATTTTTTAATATAAATATGAACTTTATCAAACAAAACATACATGTATTGTGTAACATGAAGTCCTATGAGTGTCATCTGATGAAGGTCATCAAAGGTTAGTGATTCATTTTATCTCTATTTGTGCTTTTTGTGACTCCTATCTTTGGCTGGAAAAATGACTGTTTATTCTGTGGCTTGGTGGTGACCTAACATAATAGTTTGTGGTGCTTTCGCTGTAAAGCATATTTGAAATCGGACACTGTGGTAGGATTAACAACAAGATTACCTTTAAAACGGTATAATATACATGTATGTTTGAGGAATTGTAATTATGAGATTTGTTGTTTTGAATTTGGCGCCCTGCACTTTCACTGGCTGTTGTCATAACATCCCGTTAACGGGATTGCAGCCCTAATAAGTTTTAAGGGTCAGTGGCCCAAACCTGCGAACAGGAATACTCCAAGTTCAGACAGAAGGGGGGAGTCAGATCGCTATGATCGCCAGGAACTTTACTTTTGGTGTCTATTTTTAATTGTTGCGCTACTGGTGCTGCCTGCTGATGTTAAGTAGGCAGCTACAGTAGCTGAATGATGTTAACATCTTCAGGTTTTATTTCATTAAATGTATTTTATTTCATCTGGGTGCTTGCGTCACCTACTAACACCCTGGTACTACCAGCAGCTCCCGTTCTCAGTCTGAGAAAACACAGAGAGAGAAAGGTATGTGTTGCAGATTACTCCTTTGAAGAAGTCCATAATGTGAAATAAATAAAACATCCCAAGGTTAATCCTGTAGATATTGTTATAAGGGAGTGTGAGACTATTGAAACAAGTAACTTTCAGAGTTTAATTGTTGTTATTAATATAGTTTACAGAGTGCTAAAAAGTATTGCTGTTGCTAGCTAGCTTGCCTTTCTGTGATGCAAACGTTAGCTGAGCTGCTGACTGATGCTAGCGTTACATTATGGGAGATGTAGTTTTAGCCATCTAAGGTCTGAATGGGATAAAGATGATTTCACGTTGTAGCTGGTTTCTATTACAGAGTTGTTGTATTTTAATACTGTCAACACTGAAAGCACCTAGCAATGTATTGGGGATGTGAGACAGGATATGTATTTTACCTTTCTTCATGCATCTGTATAGAACAATTTGTCAGATGGTGCATTGGAGACTGATGTGTTCCTGTCTTTTCACAATACTATTGCAGATTGACATAAAAGACAAAAAGACAGCCGTGGTGTCACTCTTCATTTCTTGGTTCTCCTGTGGTACATATAAAGACCGCTACAGTATACCAACAATGTCCTCACCTCATTTTTTTGATATAGTATTGTTTAACAGGTATAATAATGTTACATTGTAAATCCCGCTTTCGTTACTTGTTAATATTTTTCATTTCTGCCTTTTGCGATTGAGAATCCATCCCCCTCAGGAGACTGAAAAGATTTGGCATGGGTCCTCAGATCCTCAAAAGGTTCTACAGCTGTACTTTCGAGAGCATCCTGACTGGTTGCATCACTGCCTGGTATGGCAACTGCTCGGCCTCCGACCGCAAGGCACTACAGAGGGCCCAGTACATCACTGGGGCGAAGCTTCCTGCCATAAAGGACCTCTATACCAGGCGGTGTCGGAGGAAGGCCCTAAAAATTGTCAAAGACTCCAGCCACCCTAGTCATAGACTGTTCTCTCTGCTACCGCACGGCAAGCATTACCGGCGCATCAAGTCTAAGTCCAAAAGGCTTCTTAAACAGCTTCTACCCCCAAGTCATAAGACTCCTGAAGAGCTATTCCAAGGGCTACCCAGACCCCTCTTTTACGCTGCTGCTACTCTTTATTATCTATGCATAGTCACTTTAACTCTACCTAAATGTACATATTACTTCAATTACCTCGACTAACCGGTGTCCCCGCACATTTACTCTGTACCGGTACCCCATAGTATATAGCCTCGCTATTGCTATTTTACTGCTGCTGTTTAATTATTTGTTACTTTTATTTTCTATTTTTTACTTAACACTTTTTTATTCTTAAAACTTCTTAAAGCATTGTTGGTTAAAGGCTTTGTAAGTAAGCATTTCACTGTAAGGTACCTGTTGTATTCGGTGCATGTGAGGAGAGGAAGCTAGTTATATTCATGAGTGCGCCAACGTATAGAAGTTTCAAAAGTTTAAAACGAGATAAAGTTCATGAAATTTTATAAATGTATTCCTATGTTGTTACGTAACAAGCAAACTATTTGTAATGAGATAATATTGTGTAAAAATAGTTTCATACTGAGTGATGCAATGCTAGGTTGGCTATTTCAGCTAGGGTTAATGTTAGCTAGCTCGCTAAGCTAGCACCAAAGTTAGAACAGTATCTAGATCATCCTCTTTTCCTTTTCAACTACAGTTTCAGATGAGCAGCACTCGGTGAGTCAGTGTTCACCATTAGTGAAAGAGTAGCGCTCTTAATGGAGGTGCTAACGCCAAAGAGGAGAAAAGTGAAGTAAATGAATGAATGGCTGCATAATGTTAGCTACCTACACTGTACTACTCATATACACTGGTACTATGTAGTCAGCTATTTAGCAATACATCGCCAGACAGTAAATAAATAGCCTCCGGTTAATTTAACTCCTACAAAGTGTTCTCTTATTTAACACCACACCATGCACACCAAGGGTAAGATAAATAGACTTGGAAGGTCACAGGTAGGCTAGCTATCATGTAGACTGAATGGGTGGAGAAAAGGCCAGTCCAAAAAAGGCCAGTCCAATATACAGTACAATAACTAAAAACCTGCAATGGCTGCCAATAACTCGCAAATGACAAATAGGCAATATGAAGTACATCATGTTAGTACAATGTACTGATGAGGTAGTTATGTAACTAATCAGTATGTTGTGACAACCTAATCTTGTTAGCTGGGAAGCTAGCTAGCTGAGTTAGCAACAAAGTTAGAAATGTACCTGGATCTTCCTCTTTTCCTTTTCAACTGCAGTTTCAGATGAGCAGCACTCGGTGAGTCAGTGTTCACCATTAGTGAAAACATTGTGCCCTTAAAGGGATAGTCCACTGTAGAAATGAAATGTGACATGATATACATTCATGATAAGGTTCTCGTCACTGGAGATAGGGGATAACAAACTCACATTTCATAATGCTTTAAAAACAATTACCTGCACTCCAGATCACCAAATAATTTGCAAATAAATTCATTAAAAATCCTACAATGTGATTTTCTGGATTTTTTTCTCTCATTTTGTCTGTCATAGTTGAAGTGTACCTATGATAAAAAATTACAGGCCTCTCTCATCTTTTTAAGTGGGAGAACTTGCACAATTGGTGGCTGACTAAATACTTTTTTGCCCCACTGTATTTTGTTCAAATGTCCTCAAAGTACACAGTGCGTTGTAAGATTAATATCCTTTTTTCCTTCAACTACCATGGTGCAAAGCGTTTTTTCCCTCTGGTCTCCCTGCTTGCAGGGTCCTTGCGCATTGCCATAGCAACCTGACTCACACAGCTTTCAGCTAGAAACAATGTCTACCATGTTGAACATTGTAACTCCTAAATTGATTGTGCAGTTTGTTTCAGGGATTTAGCAACTAGCTAACTACATCACATGCTGATATTGACTTTGGTATTATTTTTTCTAGCTAAGTACCTACAGTAGCTAGCCAGCCAGCCTTTCTAAAGAGGGCGTTGCATTGTGGGTCTTATAGTCCACTTGAGCTCTGCAGATTTTCACAACAATATTTACGTTGCTTCAAATTAAATAATTATAAGGACGAAGAAAAAAATTCTCTGAACATATATTGTTCTCACATATTTGCTGTATTTAACAATGTAAATAATAGGAATTTGTGGTTTTGATTGGATTATTCCTTTAAATAGAGGTGCTAATGCCCAAGAGGAGAAAAATGAAGGACATAATACTTTTTTAGAGAGTCCAGAGGACTGTAAGTAAGTGAATGAATGGCTGCATAATGTTAGCTAACTACACTGTACTACTCATATACACTGGTACTATGTAGTCAGCTAGCTAGCTACAAGCCTACATATTGCCAGCCACGACATAAATCATTTAGCTAATAAAAGCAGCATCTAATTCATGATACACTGAACAAAAATAGAAACGCAACATGCAACAATTTAATGATTTTACTGAGTTACAGTTCATATAAGAAAATCAGTCAATTGTAATAAATGAATTAGGCCCTAATCTATGGATTTCACGACTAGAAATACAGATCTGCATCTGTTGGTCACAGATACCTTAAAAAAAAGTAGTCGTGGATCAGAAAACCAGTCATTATCTGCTGTGACAACCATTTGCCTCATGCAGTGCGGCACATCTCTTTTGCATAGAGTTGATCAGGCTGTTGATTGTGGCCTATGGAATGCTGTCCCATTCCTCTTCAATGGCTGTGCGAATTTGCTGGATATTGGCAAGAACTGGAACACGCTGTTGTACATGTAGACATATCTGGTGAGTATACAGGCCATGGAAGAGCTGGGATATTTTTGCTTCCAGGAATTGTGTACATGGGGCTGTGCATTATCATGCTGAAACATGAGGTGATGGCGATGGATGAATAGCACGACAATGGGTCTCAGGATTTTGTCTCGGTATATCTGTGCATTCAAATTGCCATTGATAAAATGCAATCGTGTTCATTGTCTGTAGCTTATGCCTGCCCATACCATAACCCCACCACCACCATGGGTCATTTACCCACTGAAGTCGGTTACAACACCAAACTGCAGTAAGGTCAAGACCCTGTTAAGGACGATGAGCACACAGATGAGCTTCCCTGAGATGGTTTCTGAAAGAAAAATGATTCTGTTTTGCAAACCCACAGCTTCATCAGCTGTCTGGGTGGCTGATCTCAGACGATCCCGCAGGTGAAGAAACCGGATGTGGAGGTCCTGGGCTGGCGTTGTTACACGTGTTCTGTGTTTGTGAGGCCGGTTGGACAGACGGTTGGACAATTCTCTTAAAAGATGTATGGTAGAAAAATTAATATTCAATTCTCTGGCAACAGCTCTGGTGGACATTCCTGCAATCAGCATGCCAATTGCATGCTCCCTCAAAACTTGAGACATCTGTGGCATTGTGTAGTGTGACAAAACTGCACATTTTAGAGTGGCCTTTTCCACAGCACAAGGTGCACCTGTGTAATGATCGTGCTGTTTAATCAGCTTCTTGATATGCCACACCTGTCAGGTTGATGGATTATCTTGGCAAAAGAGTCATGCTCACCAACAGGGATGTAAACAAATGTTTGCACAAAATTTGAGAGAAATAAGCTTATTGTGCTTATGGAACATTTCTGTGATCTTTTATTTCAGCTCATGAAACATGAGACCAACAATTTACATGTTGTGTTTATATTTTTGTTCAACATAATACGCTCACCTCATCATTGTTAAGGCCAGCCATTCTTGTCATAAAAGTAATGGTATTTGGTCATATGATTATGGTACGGATCAAAGAGAGACCATAGAGAGACCAAGAGAGAGAGCTCCGCCCATGTTGAGGCAGGGAGAAGACAAATGTCATCAGGTGAGAATTTTGAATTTTAGTTATAAGGCAGTCTAGTAGAGCACTTTGCACAGCAATTTACATCACACACATATTTAAACTATCGGTTCAACTTCTCATCTTTGGTGACTGTAGCCAAAGTGCGCTAACAAATGTCGTTGCCTGGAATCTGCAGATACATTTTTTAAACAATTTAAGGTAATAGAGAAAAATGTTGGCATTTAATTTGTGATTGGGGTATATTGACCAAATTATCAGTATATTTTTGGATGTATTGTCCCTTCGAAATTCACCACAATTTCACAGCAATTTGTTTAAATGTGACTCACCACCAGGATTCGGTCTTATGTAGCAAAATTTGAAATTATGTTTTTTATTTACATTAGATAAAAGTAGAGACTCAGAGCTACAAAATGGTATATCATACACTGCATTTGATGGAACAATGGGAAAGTAATTCTGCTTTGAAAGTTGAGAGAAAATCACCTTTGAATGTTATGGTATCTAGTGAAGAGCTCTTCTTTGTTTACACCCATTCAGCATCGTTCACACCCTCTTAAGCTTTAGCCTCACCCATCTCATTTTGCTCTTGAAGCACACACTTGGCGCTCTGGCCGGTGATTTGTTTACCTCTGGATAACATGAAAACAGCCTAACCAGCTCTACTGGCAACAATTTCATTACGCTTTTTTGCAGACGTTTACTGACACCGGCCAAATTCAACGGGTGTGGTACACACGTCACGTAACGTTAGATAACTAGCCAGCCAGCCAACGTTAGCTAGTTAAACAACAATGAACAGTGCCAACAATGCCAAAGTGCTGGGAGCTAACCATCCATGTTCAATGTTAGCTAGCTAACATTAGGCTCTAACTAGAACAGCAAACGGCTCTGGGAAACGAATAATAACATCAGCTAGGGAGCCAGCCAGCTAAGGTTAGCTAGCTAGCTAACAGCACACTTTAGCTTGAAATGAAACCAATTTCTGTCAAAATTAGAAAATGTGTAATATCTGAAAATGTAGTTATCTAGCGCTAGGCTATCTTACCTGTATACATCATCGTGCATGGACGCCTCCCTGTCAGGAATGCCATGCCATGGTTGCCCTTAGTTTGAAGATGTAATCCAGAGACAGGTGTTTTCTCCATCTCTTTAGCTATCATACTCTAATTCCACTGATTTCAAAACTTGATCCTTCAGAAAGTGGAGAGCAGCACTTATGCAGCTCCACTACACAATTAATTTTAAAAAAGACATGTTCGACAGGATTACCAACACAGACTGACGAGCTTCTACGTCAGACCAATCTGAACTCCTCTCTCGGCATGTCCAGCCCACTCATAATCTCAGCAAATCACGGAAGTTTGCTACCTTTTTCTGTGGCTTAACTAACTAGGCTCGTAATTTAACCATTTTATTTGTATTTACAGATGACATACAAGTTTGTTATTAAGGCACGTGAAAGTTCACATGTTCCAGAAGGCATTTCAGCCCAAAAAGACGAATTTTGATGAAAAAAAAAGTGTTTTATGTTCAAACGGCCCCTGTGAAGTCGTGACTTGTGACATACACCTAGTTTCCTGAATTGGGTCACAAATCTCCAGGGCCCCCGGACCCCCCCAGAAGGATGTTGATCTCAGGACACATTGACCTCCCCACCCCCACCCAATATGCAACTCAAACTCACACCCTTGGACACACACGCACACACAATTATTTCCACTGCTCTACAAGTGTGTGTGTCCCTGGGTGTTGCGATGGAATTTATCACAAGTTTTACTATAACAGTACCTCTGGTTTCTCATGAAGCCAGTGCTCTGTGTGTTTCTCTGTATTTCCACTGTTAAAATTCTCTATGATGGGCCAGATGGAAGGATCTTCCTTGTTGCAAAATAACATCTGCTGGGTGACTTATACACAAAAACACACAGGATGAAGAAGAACTCAAATGAAAAGAAGAAGAGATTAATGTGCAATGTCCCAATCCACCTATTGCTCGCTAGAGAGACTAATATAGACTACAGGATATGGGCCTCATCCTCCATATTAAAACCCTGTCCTCTTCCGGCGCCGACAGAGATGGCCGCCTCGCTTCGCGTTCCTAGGAAACTATGCAGTTTTTTGTTTTTTTTACGTGTTATTTCTTACACTAGTACCCCAGGTCATCTTAGGTTTCATTACATACAGCCGAGAAGAACTACTGAATATAAGATCAGCGTCAACTCACCATCAGTACGACCAAGAATATGTTTTTCGCGATGCGGATCCTGTGTTCTGCCTTACAACCAGTGTAACGGAGCGGATTACATGCAGCGACCCAAAAAAACGACTCAGAAAAAGAGGGAAACGAAGCGGTCTTCTGGTCAGACTCCGGAGACGGGCACATCGTGCACCACTCCCTAGCATTCTTCTTGCCAATGTCCAGTCTCTTGACAACAAGGTTGATGAAATCCGAGCAAGGGTAGCATTCCAGAGGGACATCAGAGACTGTAACGTTCTCTGCTTCACGGAAACATGGCTAACTGGAGAGACGCAATCCGAAGCGGTGCAGCCAGCGGGTTTCTCCACGCATCGCGCCGACAGAAACGAACATCTTTCTGGTAAGAAGAGGGGCGGGGGCGTATGCCTTATGGCCAACGTGACATGGTGTGATGAAAGAAACATACAGGAACTCAAATCCTTCTGTTCACCTGATTTAGAATTCCTCACAATCAAATGTAGACCGCATTATCTACCAAGAGAATTCTCTTCGATTATAATCACAGCCGTATATATCCCCCCAAGCAGACACATCGATGGCTCTGAACGAACTTTATTTAACTCTCTGCAAACTGGAAACGATTTATTCGGAGGCTGCATTCATTGTAGCTGGGGATTTTAACAAGGCTAATCTGAAAACAAGACTCCCTAAATTTTATCAGCATATCGATTGCGCAACCAGGGGTGGAAAGACCCTGGATCATTGTTACTCTAACTTCCGCGACGCATATAAGGCCCTGCCCCGCCCCCCTTTCGGAAAAGCTGACCACGACTCCATTTTTTTGATCCCTGCCTACAGACAGAAACTAAAACAAGAGGCTCCCACGCTGAGGTCTGTCCAACGCTGGTCTGACCAAGCTGACTCCACACTCCAAGACTGCTTCCATCACGTGGACTGGGAGATGTTTCGTATTGCGTCAGACAACAACATTGACGAATACGCTGATTCGGTGTGCAAGTTCATTAGAACGTGCGTTGAAGATGTCGTTCCCATAGCAACGATTAAAACATTCCCTAACCAGAAACCGTGGATTGATGGCAGCATTCGTGTGGAACTGAAGGCGCGAACCACTGCTTTTAATCAGGGCAAGGTGTCTGGTGACATGACTGAATACAAACAGTGCAGCTATTCCCTCCGCAAGGCTATCAAACAAGCTAAGCGCCAGTACAGAGACAAAGTAGAATCTCAATTCAACGGCTCAGACACAAGAGGCATGTGGCAGGGTCTACAGTCAATGCAATCTCAACCACACTGCACACTGCCCTAACCCATCTGGACAAGAGGAATACCTATGTGAGAATGCTGTTCATCGACTACAGCTCGGCATTCAACACCATAGTACCCTCCAAGCTCGTCATCAAGCTCGAGACCCTGGGTCTCGACCCCGCCCTGTGCAACTGGGTACTGGACTTCCTGACGGGCCGCCCCCAGGTGGTGAGGGTAGGCAACAACATCTCCTCCCCGCTGATCCTCAACACTGGGGCCCCACAAGGGTGCGTTCTGAGCCCTCTCCTGTACTCCCTGTTCACCCACGACTGCGTGGCCATGCACGCCTCCAACTCAATCATCAAGTTTGCGGACGACACAACAGTGGTAGGCTTGATTACCAATAACGACGAGACGGCCTACAGGGAGGAAGTGAGGGCCCTCGGAGTGTGGTGTCAGGAAAATAACCTCACACTCAACGTCAACAAAACTAAGGAGAAGATTGTGGACTTCAGGAAACAGCAGAGGGAACACCCCCCCATTCACATCGATGGAACAGTAGTGGAGAGGGTAGCAAGTTTTAAGTTCCTCGGCATACACATCACAGACAAACTGAATTGGTCCACTCACACAGACAGCATCGTGAGGAAGGCGCAGCAGCGCCTCTTCAACCTCAGGAGGCTGAAGAAATTCGGCTTGTCACCAAAAGCACTCACAAACTTCTACAGATGCACAATCGAGAGCATCCTGGCGGGCTGTATCACCGCCTGGTATGGCAACTGCACCGCCCTCAACCGTAAGGCTCTCCAGAGGGTAGTGAGGTCTGCACAACGCATCACCGGGGGCAAACTACCTGCCCTCCAGGACACCTACACCACCCGATGCTACAGGAAGGCCATAAAGATCATCAAGGACATCAACCACCCGAGCCACTGCCTGTTCACCCCGCTGTCATCCAGAAGGCGAGGTCAGTACAGGTGCATCAAAGCTGGGACCGAGAGACTGAAAAACAGCTTCTATCTCAAGGCCATCAGACTGTTAAACAGCCACCACTAACATTGAGTGGCTACTGCCAACACACTGTCAATGACACTGACTCTACTCCAGCCACTTTAATCATGGGAATTGATGGGAAATGATGTAAATATATCACTAGCCACTTTAAACAATGCTACCTTATATAATGTTACTTACCCTACATTATTCATCTCATATGCATACGTAGATACTGTACTCTATATCATCGACTGCATCCTTATGTAATACATGTATCACTAGCCACTTTAACTACGCCACTTGGTTTACATACTCATCTCATATGTATATACTGTACTCGATATCATCTACTGTATCTTGCCTATGCTGCTCTGTACCATCACTCATTCATATATCCTTATGTACATATTCTTTATCCCCTTACACTGTGTATAAGACAGTAGTTTTTTTGGAAATTGTTAGTTAGATTACTTGTTCGTTATTACTGCATTGTCGGAACTAGAAGCACAAGCATTTCTCTACACTCGCATTAACATCTGCTAACCATGTGTATGTGACAAATAAAATTTGATTTGATTTGATTTGATAATTTAGGGATATCAGAACATGAAAAAACTCACTCAAAAGTCATTCAGATGCACCCACAAATCCATGCAACTGATAATGTCAGTGAGAAGCCTAATAAAGCATCTCATATACTACCTAATACAGAAGTAACATGGATTTGAGACATTCATAGAATTAAGATGCTCAAAGGACAACTAGACTTCCTGACTTGGCCTCGTTTTACATTTGGTTAAATAAGAGTTGTTTTGGGGATGTGGTTTGGTGTGGGTGCCTCTTGTGTGTGTTGGGAATAGTTAGCCAAGTTATTTTGCCAATTAGTTCTCAGCCGGTTCGTGTGTTACCGTGGCAAAATTGGTTTGACTTTGGATAGCTAATCTCTGGGGCTAGATTACACATTGAAAACACTATTTTCATGTTGCACACCTTTTAGTTTCTCATTGATTGCTTTCAACATTTGTATATGAATTTCTCAAATGTATAGTTGGTTTTAGGTTTTGAAGTCATTGTAATTTGGACATATTGTTCCATGTACATTGTGTAATTTACTGATGGTCTCGAGCAGGCCCCATAGGGATACATTTACAAATTTACCATGGGCATTACGATTGGGTCGTGTGTAGCTGCACTCCGAATTGATGATGACTTGTGTGCTGCCGTCTGTGAGCATGTGGACAGGATTGTAATAAACCCAAACTTCATTTACGTTGTGATGCAGTCATGACCACAAGTCTCACAAAACTCAGTTCTGGATGAGACTGACTTTTTGACCAAAATTATCCTATTTACACTTTGTAGTCAATTTTGACAGTAGAATAAATTACACATATTGATGCCACATAGGCTGTTTTCTTAATCAGTCGTTGGTTTTTAGGGGCAGTTGTTCTAATTTTCTACACACATTTTTACAGGCCCAAATCTTAACATGAGATCCATCTTCGTGATTCATGTTGTGTGATATACATAACTTTAATTAAACACAGATTTCAACTTAAAGACAGACACAATTAAACACAGATTTCAAGGAATCAGTAACATATTCCCTGATATCTCTGGAGATCTCATTCACGTCCAACTTGTTGGGAGGGAAAGAGGTTATGTTTAATTGCCTGCCCCAGTCCATGTCAACCATAAAAACAACACACTTAAAAATATATAGTTTTCTTTGGACCTTTCCCCCGTGTCTGGCACACACAGGGAGCTTGTGAAAAGCTGTGATGGATTTGACCCAGATGGAGGCAGAGAGAGCCTGAGAAAAGTAAAAGAACACACCAGTGAGTGTTTCTCAACAGCAGTTGGACAAAATAAGGT
The DNA here is from genome assembly GCF_018296145.1 of Oncorhynchus tshawytscha. NCBI lineage: Eukaryota > Metazoa > Chordata > Actinopteri > Salmoniformes > Salmonidae > Oncorhynchus > Oncorhynchus tshawytscha. The sequence continues at coordinate 21,393,135 of NC_056446.1, forward strand.
GTACAGTATGTGACGAGGTGGGGAATGTGAAACTCTCTGGATCTGGGTTGAGTCATTTTGCATTTGATTTAACTAGGCATGTCCGTTGAGAACAAATTCTTATTTACAATGACGGACCACCCCGGCCAAACCCTAACCCGGACAACACTGGGCCAATTGTACGCCGCCCTATGGGACTCCCAATCACGACAGGTTGTGATACAGCCTGAAATCAAACCAGGGTCTGTAGTGATGCCTCTGGCACTGAGATGCAGTGTCTTAGACCGCTGTGCCACTCGTGAGGGAGCTACTACAGTTCAGATGGCTCAGTTGGCTGGAGCATGGGCCACATGCTGAATAGGTTAAACACCGACTGCACAAAACATTAAGAACACCTCTTTCCTTGACATAGACTGACCAGGTAATTCCAGGGGAAACCTATGATCCCTTATTCATGTCACCTGTTAAATCCATTTCAATCAGTGTTGATGAAGTAGTGGAGAAAGGTTAAATTAAGATTTTTAAGCCTTGAGACAATTGAGACATAAATTGTGTGTGTGTGCCATTCAGAGGGTGAATTGGCAAGACAAAAGATTTAAGTGCCTTTGAACAGGGTATGGTAGTTGGTGCAAGGCGCACGGGTTTGAGTGTGTCAAGAACTGCAACTCTGCTGAGTTTTTCATGCTCAACAGTTTCCCGTGTGTATCAAGAATGGTCCACCAGCCAAAGGACATCCAGCCAACTTGACACAACTGTGGGAAGCATTGGAGTCAACATTAGCCAGCATCCCTGTTGAAGGCTGACAACAATTAGAGTCCATGCACTGACGAATTGAGGCTCTTCTGAGGGCAAAAGGGGGTGCAACTCAATTATTAGGAAGGTCAAATCAAATGTTATTAGTCACGTGCCGAATACAACAGAACCTTACAGTGAAATGCTTACTTATGAGCCCCTAACCAACAATGCAGTTTAAAAAAAATACAAATAAGAATACGAAATTAAAATAATGCAATGCAAATAGTCTGGGTAGCCATTTGATTAGGGGTTGGGAGCACGTAAAACGCCTGCCTTCTTCTCCTGCGCCATTTAGCCCACACTTGTTCCTAATGTTTTGTACACTCAGTGTATATTCACGGTTGGTTACTATGGATAAAAGCATCATCAAAGTGACGATACGGCATCATTTTAACACAAAATTTAGATGATTTTATATGATAAATACAGACAGTGCTTGAGGGTTGTTGTCAATAGGTCATTTTCAAGAGTGCACACAATTTTGTGTTGGTGTGTGTGTATCCACACATATCTACAGTCTGTGTTAATTGTATTGTAGAACAACTTTATTGACCTGAAATGTGTATTGAAATCAAGTAAAACTAAGTATATGTTGTTCTCTGGAGCGCATAAAAAAACGTTGATGATTTAAACATACAGTATATACTTTGGATGGTGTCCGTATTGACTGTGCCCCTGCTTAAAAATGTCTGGGCATCTGGATAGATAAAAAGCTGTCTTTCAAAAAACATTTTGATCAATTAGTTAAGAAGCTGAGAATAAAAACGGGCTTATTTTATAGAAATAGATCATGCCTCTTACTAAATAGTAGAAAGTAGATTATTCAGTCGGCATTCCTATCGGTTCCTAGACCACGGTGACACCTTCTATATGAACGCAGCTGAGACTTTATTAAAGCCGTTAGATGCAGTTTGTCATAGTGCACTGCTCTTTATTACAGGCAACAGTATTTGTACTCACCACTGCATCCTCTATCAGAAAGTGGGTTGGCCCTCTTTGATGTCACGTACGTTCACATCTTGCTATGTTTTCATGTCAAGTATAAAGCCCTATTACAAAACTCCCACTGTACCTAACATCATTACTAAACTTTAGACCCTATCCCAGTGATGGCTAACTCTGGACAATAATTTACTCTGTAATGAGTTAACCAAAAGCTGATTTAAATGTTTTGGTGCCTCTAGGGCAATTCAGAAAGCTGATTGAGCACATTACTTATTTTGTTTTTATATTAAAAACGGATGACTGTTTTTATATTTTGATGTGTGTATTTTCTGTCATTTCTGTAATTCAGGGCTTCTCTCTAAAGGAGACCTTTGTCTCGGTATGACTCTCTGATAAAATAAACGTTAGATATATTTTTAAACCTCTCTGCTTCTCAACAGGCCTACCCCTCCCACACCTGTTCTTACCTGGACCATAATGACAGTCCTTATCACATACTAATCATCTAACACCTGCCAGAGCAGGGTCTCTGCCAAGAACACACCTGTGCCCAGGTAAGTATAGCTTTCTGCCACTATGGAAACCTCTCATATTCAGCTGCTGAAAGTGCGGCACATACTAAATATTGTTTATTATGTCACTACGCCTGACTTTATGGCATCCTATTTCATATTTAATCTGTGATGAACTCTGACAATGTAACTACAGTGTGTATTTATCCCCTTCAGGCCCTGGAGATTCACAATTAGTGGGTTATACTGTACATGAACAACAGTACACTGATTTCTAATTGATAAACGGCCAAATGAAAAGTGAATGACTGCCTTAACTGATTGTCTGTGCCAAATGAGACAGCAAAAATTCAACCAAGAGCCACATTTCTATGAGCGAGAAAACAAGAAAATAGACCAATCTTACTTGGTGTCATATTAGTATTTCACATAAAAACATGAAGAGACAAGCCAAGTCTATGGAATCTTGGCTTGGTGCTTGGCTTCTCATTGCCCCAAACACACACACACAGCCCAAATCAACCAAAACAACTAATCGACAGCGCTATGCAAAGGGATGGTTTATACTAATGACATACGGATAAGTCTTATCGGATATTGGATAAGTCTTATCCGACTTGTCTGGGAGAATGTTAATCTTCCAGAATGCTCTTTTCCGATATGGTGTCTTATATGTGATTATCCATACCTTCAGACCAGAGTCCGGTCGTCCCTGATCTATTGGACACATTCTGTTGTTGACAAACAGCCAACACATGGGTGCTGTTGATCAGTCCTGGCTGACATCTGACCTCGTAGACCCTTCTATAACATGCTGACTAAACCGTACGCCTTGCGTGCACGAGCGTAGCGTAATAAATATGCACATACATGTTATTCAATCATTTCATCCAAACTGCTTGCCAGGCACTTCAATAGAACATGGTTCTATTTTAGACGCGTGAAACGCAGCAAGTCCCACCTTTCCCATCTACTCATTGATTTTTGTGAGCATACTATCCCACGTGGGTAATTAAAAGGTCAACGAGGTACACACTCTAGTTCAGTTGGTGGTGGTGATGCACCTTAAAGTTGGTTGCCAACCACCATAAAGAAAACCACAGAAGAAGAAAAAGAATGCAATATGAGAGATTAAATTTAGAAAAATAACTAAAAACGAGCTAGGTTTCCCCTTTTATCTGTGGATTAATTGTCGGAATAGAGAACACACGATTTTGTATGACTCAAAATGGGTTTGCATTTCAGGTAAAATAATAACCCATGTTTATCTCCCAGGACAAATTTGATAGCAAGAGAAAGCTAGCAAAATAGCCATCAATGTTTCAACATGTCCTCGAATTAATATAGTTGGTTCACAGTTGATTTTGGAATTTTAACCTGCGTGTCATACATGAGTCTGTTGGGAATAAATCAACATGAGCACACGGACTCACGTGCAGAGCCGGTTTGGTCAAGGTGTAAAACCAACTGCTGTTGGAGGGAAGCTAGAACCGACTGGATGGAACTATTCAAACTCTGATCCAGGCTGAAGATATCAGAAGCAGCTCCATCATAATGGCTGGAGGACTGTTAGTCTCTTTCTCGCTCTCTCGCTCTCATTCCATCTCTAACTTCTGCTACCATGTAAAATGTCAGTGGGAGAACAGCATCCAGCAGACACTATCATTAATCTTTGTAAGATCTGCAAAAGGCACAGTGTGTTAATCCTACACTTCCTATGACATGAATCAACTACTCCCTTAATTTACTGTAAGATTCTGGGCTCTGGCCACCCAATGGAACATCACTGTTTTAGCTTAAATTCCCCTCCTTCCAATGTTCTCTTCTCTCTTATTGTCTTGAAACCGGTGAATGTTTTATTGTGCTCTATTTGTGTGAGATAGTTTCAATGTAGCGAACACTAGACAGATTGTGCTACACTGTAGTAAATCACTAACCACGTTTCTTTTCCACTGTAGGCCCTGTCTTGGCTGTGTGTGTGTTTGGGGTGTGGGTAGATGAGGCACACTCAACTCAGTTCTCTTATATCGAGGCGGAGTTGAGCATTGAAAACTGGTCGCACGATTTGTTAGCAACAATCACCATCAGTCGATACTTGTAAAAGTGTCAATTCTGAAAACACTTACCTGTACCTGTGTTTCCGATACAACTCTGGTCCTTCCACGAGGTGCTGATAATTTTAATACAAACTTTTATTGAATACAATGTCCAACTTTTTCCTGATTTGTGTTCCTCAACTGGAGGCATAGCAGCCTTGACGTTCTACGTAAAATAAGATTCAATTGGTACAAGCCCATTCACGCTGAGTTGAGCAACACAAATGAGGAAAAAGTCTGGTTGTAATCAATAAACTTTTTATTAAAAGTATGAATTTCAGCACCTTGTGGAAGGACCTCAGTTGTACAGGACAAACACAAGGTAAAGGTAAGTGTTTTCAGAATTGACACTTTTACAAGTATCAACTGATACTGGTGATTGTTGCTAGCAAATCGCGCGACCAGTTTTCAATGCTCAACTCCGCCTCGATAGAAGAGAACTGAGTTAAGAATTCCTCGACTAGGTTGCGGGGGTGTTTGGTCCTGAAGTTGAAGAGAGGAAATTGATTCTCTTATGAGCCCAGAAGGAGGGGATCTAAGGAAGGATTGGGACAGCTTCACACTCAAGAATAACATTGTGACACCCCATAAAGCCACAGTCTCTCTCTGACACGCCCACTCACACAAGGAAGCATATACTGTATGCACAGGAATGGACACACACACACACACACACACACACACACACACACACACACACACAGAGAGTGAGGGAAAATGGTATTGAAGTTTCTCAGCTTGTAGAAAAAAGAGAAGTATATTTTTTCCTCACAGATTATAAATAAACTCAAAGTATGTTGCGTGTGTGAACACGGGCTCTAACCTTCAGAGCCCTGTGGAGAGGGCACGACAAAACCTATTCCCCCTCAGGAGACTGAAAAGGAGACTGAAAAGATTTGCCATGGGTCCTCAGATCCTCAAAAGGTTCTACAGCTGCACCATCGACAGCAACCTGACTGGTTGCATCTCTGCCTGGTATGGCAACTGCTCGGCCTCCGACCGCAAGGCACTACAGAGGGACTATTTGTATTCCCCCCCCCCTTCTTATGCTGCTACTACTCTGTTATAGTCTATGCATAAGTCACTTTAATAACTCTACCTACGTGTATATATTACCTCAATTACCTCGACTAACCGGTGCCCCCGCATATTGACTCTGTACCAGAACCCCCTGTATAGAGCCTCACTATTGTTATTTTACTGCTGCTCTTTAATTATTAGCTACTTTTATTTCTTATTTTTCTTTTAGTTTTTTTTCTTAAAACTGCATTGTTGGTTAAGGGCTTGTAAGTAAGCACTTCCCTGTAATACCTGTTGTATTCGGCGCATGTGAAAAACAACGTTTGTGTTTCTAATAAATCATCTGTGAACTGTACTATCTGCCTCCCGTGTCGGCATCTGGGTCATATCCTGAGTCGTGACATGAGGCAAACTATTAGAATTTGAGCAACTAGGAAATGGCAGAGCGATTTCTGCATATTGCACATTTAAAGGAAATGTGTACCGAGTTTCTATAGAACATTACAGGATTGTGTTTACAGTAAGTTAGATCAACTCTAAATAAAGTATGAAATACATCCCAGTACTCCTCCTTAGCCTTGTTGCTGTGTGTGTGATATTGGTGATGGATAATATACAGTAAGTCCTCTCCATGCTGGAACATTATCTCCGAGGTCCTGGTAATGTTATTCTGCATGTAAGAGCAGTGGAGGTATTCTATTGAGATTCTCAGAAAAATGCTTAGAGAAGATCATCATTTGAGCCAGAAGCCTTTTTAAACCTTGAATACATTACAAGTTATACCTAACCTGCATGTCAGGAATGTTCTCCTCCTGCAACAGGGTGATCAAATTAAGATACTGGAGATGTTTCGAGGAGATGGCCTTTCTCTCCAGACAGAAATATTTTGGTCTTTGCATTCTGACCGTCTTGGTAGATAAAGGACAAAGCTATGCCTTCTCTCTCAGACTTGTCACAGAGATGTGGCCTGTTTATGTAGGTGTACTGACTGAATTTGCACTATATCCCTCTCAGTGAATGATAAGTGAAAATATGTAGTCTCGCTTTTGCACGACAGTTGATAATGCATTTCTACCCATGTCCAAAAGAACTTGTGTGTGTGTGTGTGTGTGTGTGTGTACCAGCCTGAAAGTCTGCCTATGTTTCTGCCTTGTTGTTATTGAGCAGATATGAACATCAGAAAGAGACTGGTTGCTGTACATGACAATTTACAGCAAAAAACAACAGAGAAAGACACACTGCAAGTTAAGGCATTTCTTCACTGTAGTTATAACATAGTAAATCAAGGCGGTCAGGCTTCTCCAGCAGACCATCCCCCTCTAACCGGCCACTTAAACATGTTGTTCTAAAGCAAACATGAAGAAGAACAGGAGGATACGTTTTCCATTGAAACTCTGGCTCGGTTAAAACGTGGTTATGGCAAACCATGGCAGTTTGGTTGGGGCCAAATGAAAAGAGGGGTTTTTATGAGTTCCACACATGGCGCTTATGCCCAGGAGAAAGTATGTGCTTATTAGAATAATCAGATGCTCCTTCTGATCAATGGTTTGGTTCAGGCACAGCGAGGAAACGATATGTTTGTGTGGTTCATAGCTGGTGGAGAAGAGGAATTTGTTCTGATGTGTAACTAACCAGGCTGATCAACAGTTTGTTGTTTGTTTGCACATTTTTGTAAACATAAAAAGGCTATGAAAAAAAGAAAATGTGCAGGAGTGGCATTCTCCTTTCATCTCCTTTCAACTCAAGTTCACTTTTCTGAGTCCAGTTTGATGCACAGGACTGACACGACATACATCCAGAGGGGTTGAGTGGGAAAGCCTAGGACTGAGCCACAGATCTCTATCACTGTAATGACAGATTTACTGCCTTGTCTGTGGACTCATGATTGACTCTGCCTAGAGGTCAGGGGGTAGGAGTCAGGAACAGGAGGTTGATGCCACCTTAATTGGGGAGGATGGGCTCGTGGTAATGGCTGGAGTGGAATTAGTGGAATGATTTCAAATACATTAAACACATTTGATGCCATTCCATTCGCTCCATTCTCACCTCAGCAACCTCTTGTGGAATCAAGGGTGAGTTGAGAATAAGGGCCAGGGGAGGACGCAAAGGAAACGAGAGAGAGAGAGAGGAAGTAACAGGAATTAGCTTTAAAAGGGTGGAACAAACTAAAACTTGTGCTTTTTTCAATGCTGAATTGAATGTCGTCTCGCACCAAGGCTGTTGACAAACAGGGTTCTCCTCCCATAATGTCGGTGCTTACGTGTACTGTATGTTACCTTCAAACCCCTCCCAGAACTTTCCAAAAGCCTGTTGACAGTTTATCTAAGGTCAGAGGCCTGATGTCACGCCAACTCCGTCACCAAGGCAACACAACCTGCACGTAAACAACACATTGGAGTCTAGTTCATGTGTAATGTCTCAATTATAGGATTTAAAATTACTGTAACAGCCTTCGTAACATTATTTTAAAAGGGATTACATTACATTTTTTTCCTATTTACATGTATCTACACAACCTTCTCCACATTTTCAAAGTGAAGGAAAATATACAATAAAAAAATTCAATCCCTTTTTAGGCAGCAAAATGTGAAAACTGTGCAAGGGGTGTGTGTAGACTTTGACTAGGCACTGTATGTCAAGTTGGATTTAAGACCGAAGAACAACAGAAATTGAAAACAGAAACAACCACAGGGTACTGTGGCAACTCAATTAGAAGTGGTGGTCATGTCTAGGGTAGACATGTTTTGACTTGCATGAGAAGCAGAAAACTTGACATCTGAAACTTATTTCCTAGTTTGAGTTTAAAGGAACTCTCTTCAGTTGTAAACACACACACACACACACACACACACACACACACACACACACAACACACACACACACACACACACACACACACACACGTAACTGGCAAAATAAAGGAAACACCGACATAAAGTGTCTTAATATGGTGTTGGGTCACCACCAGCTGCCAAAACAGTTTCAATGTGCCTTGGCATAGATTAAACAAGTGTCTCTATTGAATGGATGAAACACCATTCTTCCATGAGAAATTCCATAATTTGGTGTTTTGTTGATGGTGGTGGAAAACCCTATCTCAGACGCCGCTCCATAATCTCCCATAAGTGTTCAATTGGGTTGAGATGTGGTGACTGAGAGACATACACACACATAAACACACACACTTACCCCCTGTGCTACCTGAGATCTCTTCATCTAGCCATGGTAGCCAAAATAATGGGCAACTGGGCATTTTTATGACCCGTAGCATGTTGGGATGTGATTTGCATACATTAACTCAGAAAACCACACCTGTGTGGAAGCACCTGCTGTCAACTTTGCATCCCTCATTCACTCAAGCATTTCCTTGATTTTAGCAGTTACCTGTATATTCAATAACTGAGAGCCACTAATGTTGCTTTTGAAACGAAGCGGAAAGTGTGAATTTAGCACATACGACTGGGAAAAATCCACTTGAACGGCCCTCCAACTAATGGCTAGTGGGCAACTCTTCTTTCACCCTGAGCTCGCACTTCTCCCACATGCTGACCTCTGACATGACCTACTAAGGAAATGACCTTGAGAACAGCATTTTTGGCAGGTAAATGCAACAACCTATCCAATCGATTAATAGGGTTTTTGAGTATAGTAATTTCTTCACAAGCATGATAGCTGTACTTTTAGTTTATGGTTTACATAGGTTTTTGGCCATTAGCCAATCAGCCTTTCTCAACAAGATCAGAGCATGTGAATGCATCCAATGGATATGTACGACTTCACTACTGGTATTTACGACTTCACTACTGGTAAATTCCCACCTCCCACGTGGTTATGAATACAGCATTAGATAACACAAAAATGGCCTTTTGAATCCAATCTAACGAGATGGGGAGAAAGAAAGAAATAGTCCTCCTGTCATACCATACCCATAATGGTGGTGTGTAAGTGTGGTAATCCATGGGTTCAATAAATCCAGGCTATAGAGATGGATCCCACCATACAACCTGCTGGAAGGAGATGTGATTTGTGAGAGGGATAAAGGAATAGACAAATGAAAACAGTATAGTGTAGAGAGGAGAAGAGGAATGGAGAACATACAGTGATGGATGAGTATACAGTAGATAGAGAGCGAGAGAAAGAGGAAGCTGTGAAACGATAATGACTCTGGAGAGAGAATGAAGCAAGCTTCAGCTCATTTTCACATTGTATAATTGAGTGAGACACATACTGCTTTTTAATCTCTTTCACATTACTCACTCCCAGTCCCTAAATCACAAGCGGACAATTTCCTGACAGTCATAGTTATGGCTTGTTAATTGTTTGTTTGTGGGTTCTGTTTTACATTGATTTGCTCATCGAGGATGAAGAGAGGGAGGAGACAGAGGGAAAGTGAAAACCGAGAAGGAGCTTTATGATCCTTTTTGTGGTGTGTGTGTGTGTGTGTGTGTGTCAGTGGAGGCTGCTGAGGGGAGGACGGCTGGAACAGAGTCTATGGATTGGCACCAAACACATAGAAACCATGTGTTTGATGTCATTGTATTCATTCTGCTCCAGCCATTACCACAAGCCCGTCCTCCCCAAATAAGGTGCCACCAACCTCCTGTGGTGTATGTGTGTGTGTGGTGTGTGGTTCTGTGTGTGCCAGACCTCTTCCCATAGACTTATCTCAGCCATCTGAGTACAGCTGGGGAGCAGACGTCTGGCTCTGTGAGAATGGGACAAGGCAATATGAGAGAGAGAGAAAGAGAGGGAGGAAAGGTTGGGATTAGGGCAAGGACAAAGGTAGTTTGAGGTGAGACTTGGGTCTAGGGTGCGATTAGGGGTAAACTATGCGTATTATTTGACAATAAAATGTTGGTTGAAGGTGTGGGAAACTATTGAGTTAAGAATGGGAGAAGTTGAGGGGTGAATTTGGAGCGATGAATAGAAATATGAGGAAAGACAGAAGCACCATAGAGATGGCACACCAAATGCCAAAGTGGGAAAATGGCATCACCTCATGTCTAAATTGTCTACAGTGCTGGAGCGCTTGATTTTGGTTGTGCGCAACTTAGCAGTGAAACCCAAAGCATAAATTACTGTATTCTACCATAGCCTCACTGAACTTCATAAGACCCTAAGAATTTCCGTCTCTATAAGCCACTACAGTTGACGGACTACAAACAAACAGTCTGCCTCCAGAGAGACAGACAGCTGTTATCTGTATGGACCCAGCTGGGATGGACCTGGACCTGAGAATGTAGCCCCTGCCTAGACACTGATCGAAGGTCCATTTTGCATTTTCTCTCTCTACCCAGCTAGCACATAATGTTCTGAGAACCATATGTTTCTTAGAGCTTGGTGATAGCGTGGTTTTCCTATGGTTATTTTGCATACAGCCTTCCCACAACTTTCTTGGAATGGTGCAGGATGGCCAGCTAGCACGTAACGTTCTGAGAACCATGTGTTTTTTAGGTGGGAATTTCAGTACTTCAGCATAACTTGTGCTAGCTGGGTAATCTTTCAGGTTATGGTATGGGAAGAGTAAGCTCAAATCAAATCAAATTGTATTAGTCACATGCGCAGAATAAAACAGGTGTAGACCTTACAGTGAAATGCTTACTTACAAGCCCCTAACCAACAATGCAGTTTAAAAAAAAATACAAATAAGAATTTCCTACAGGTTTCCTCATGGTTCTATTTAAAGTCATGTTCTCAGAATGTCAAAGAATGTTAAGAAACAACTTTCTTCTGTGAGATTTTAAGTACGTCAAATGAATGTTTTCTACAGGTTTCTTCATGGTTCCATTTAATTCACGTTCCCACAACTTCCGAATGTGCTAGCTGGGTAATCTTTCAGGTTACGGTATGGGAAGAGTAAGCTCAAATCAAATCAAATTGTATTAGTCACATGCGCCGAATACAACAGCTGTAGACCTTACAGTGAAATGCTTACTTACAAGCCCTTAACCAACAGTGCAGTTTAACCCTCCTGTTGTGTTCCGGTCCAATTCGACCGAATTACAAGTTCTCTCTGAAAAATGTAGTTAATTTAACTTGATTGTCATAAGGTTCCATGACTTTGTCCACACAGGGCATCTGAACACACAAAATACATTTTGATGATTTTCATTACATTTTGGGTGTTTTATTTAACTTTTGTACACCTGTGGTGTTTCCGGTCAAAAATGACCGGTCATTAGAAATGAATTGGTGAGACTACAATTAGTGTATAAAATTGAGTTCAGGCACATGCCCATTCCTCAGATGGACACACTTCCTCTCCCAGACCCACACATGCATGTGTGTTTGAGCACACACACACCTCACTCCCCTTCTTGGTTTCCATGTCAACCCCCACGGGAACCTTTCCCCAATAAACTCTTTCCTCCACGGGAACAACACCTGTTGGCATTCTCACAAACAATCGCAACATTGTTTCAATAATATATAGAACTTCTTGCAGCTCTGGTATATAAAGCTTTTTTGAGGCCTTGCTCACAATTCTTTCTGTGGCAGCACAAAGACCAAACAATATACTGTATGTGAGGCTCTTGATCATATCTTTGATCATGACACTGGTGAGGAGAGAGTCCTTGTTAAACTTTGACACAAAATAGTCTGATAAATAGCACAATATGTTTCATCTAAGTATTTGTTACAGTCAAAATAATCCATACATTATGCTTTTTTTTTAAACTCAAAAACGAGTTGTATGAGCTCAGGTCAATAGAAGTTCAAAACTTGTAATGTGCGCAATAATTTAAATTGCTAAAATAATCTAACATTAGGTGATTATATATGGATTATTATGGATTTATAATCAGCTATAATGAAACGAACACAACAGGAGGGTTAAACAAACACGAATAAGAATAAGATATAAAAGTAACACGTTTTTAAAGAGCAGCAGTAAAATAACAATAGCGAGACTGTCACGGCCGTCAAAAGAAGTGGACCAAAGTGTGGACCAAAGTGTGGACCAAAGCGTGGTGAGCATACATTTCATTTGATTTTAAAATGTCGCCAACAACAAACGAAAGAAACAACCGTGAAGCTTACAGGGCTAAGTGCCACAAACAAAGTTACCTATCAACACTGAAAGGATGGGAAAAGAGCTACCTAAAGTATGATTCCCAATCAGAGACAACGATAGACAGCTGTCGCCGATTGAGAACCATACCCGGCCAAAACAAAGAAACACCAAAACATAGAAAATAGAACATAGAATGCCCACCCAAATCACACCCTTACCAAACCAAAATAGAGACATAAAAAGCTCTAAGGTCAGGGTATGACAGAGGGGTGGTACTGGTACAGAGTCAATGTGTGGGGGCACAGGTTATATGTGGTAATATGTACATGTAGGTAGAGTTTTTAAAGTGACTATGCATAGATGATAACAACAGAGAGAAGCAGCGGTATAAAGGGGGGGGGGGCAATGCAAATAGTCTGGGTGGCCGTTTGATTAGATGTTCAGGAGTCTTATGGCTTGGGGTAGAAGCTGTTTAGAATCCTCTTGGACCTAGACTTGGTGCTCCGGTACCGCTTGCCGTGCAGTTGCAGAGAGAACAGTCTATGACTAGGGTGGCTGGAGTCCTAATCCTGGATCTGTGTCTAAGGGCAACCACTATTTGAACCAGACTTGAATGCCTGTGCTATAATCTGTGTGATATTGGTCCCAGCTGTGTTTGAGAGGGGACACCTGGATTGTTAGGTCTCTGGGTTCAGATGAGAGATTATCTCTGTGAAGTGTTTATGATCCACAGTGTTATCGCCAGAGTAGTGAAATGTTTTACCTTGCTGTGCTGTTTCCTCCACTGCTGTAGGTCTGATACAGTAGGACCACAGAGGGATTGTCGCTTTGTATGAGGAATACAAGGAACAAGCCTATGTGAATATGGAGAGATGCGGCTATTCTACACACACACACACACACACACACACACACACACACACACACACACACACACACACACCTCTTCTCATCTGACCTACCAGGGCAGTAAGGGCTCCTGGCTCCGTTGGGTTGTTATAGATTCAGTGTGTGTACCGCACTGTGTGGTTACAGCCAATTCAGCTGGCACAGAAGACTTTAAAACCCTAAACTGACATCGTAAAAAAAAGGAATCCAGAAAAAAAACAGAGGCAGAGGAATCCATACTGTCAGTAGACACCAGGTTGATTAACTGGTTACTGTCCTTCAATGAAGGGGAGGAACGGGAGGGAACGGCAATTATAGGGAGGAGCAAGCAGGAGAGAGGAGAAGGGGACAGAGAGTGAGATTTACCTCAAACGTGACAGGACAGTTTATCATCTTAAAATGAAGGTCCATAAAGCGATAATTCATGGTCAGAATGGCATTAACTGTTTTTAAGCACTGAGACAGTAAAAATATAATTACACACCATGTGAAACCTGAAGACGCTGTGCTCATGAATTACCCTTCGAAATGGAGGATATGTCCCAATGTGTAAAAACATACACCACTTTAAAAAAAATATGTCCCTGTCAACCAAACAAAATAAAAAAATAAATGTGGCCTTAGGTGATGGAGAGCGGCCCTGACCTTGAACACAAATAAACATATTTTCTGTGCTGCCTTTCCTGTAGTAGCTAGCTAGCTATTGAATCATAGCTAGTCAGAATGGCAGTTTATGTCACACTTCTATTCAACGTGGCATACAGTTAACCCAAAAGCCAGAACCATCACCACTGATGAGTCTATTCTGTCTAAACTCATAAAAGGAGGGAAGACCTTAATGCCCTTACTCAGTCCAGGAGCCAGACATTCGTTTTATTTTTATGGGCCCCAGAAAAGAAAAAGAGAAAATCCCTCAGCTTCATTGACCTCTTTCTTAGCTGTAAAACAAAGGAACGAGGAGCAGGAAACTCACTTAAATTGAATTAACTTTCTGATTTATCAAATGCAGCTATCCCCTCCAGCCTCACGCCCACACACTGGAGATGAATGTGGATGTTTGAATGCAGTCATTGGGCTGGAAAGGAGATAGGACAGGAGTGCTAGAATGAAAAGAGGAGAAGTATGGAGGGCTGAATGATTGACATGTCTTTTATCATTAGCGAGGGGAAATTAAGTATGTTGCTTTATTGTTCATCCTCGCAAAGGGCTCATGACTCATTCATATACTGTATGACCACATAAAATGACCTTGGGAAGTGTATATTCTCCATATATACCTCTCTCTCCCCCTATCTATCTCCATCTCTCTCCTTGTCCAGAATCAGCTGTGAAAAATAGCCGTGCTTCCCGCCTTGCTGGTCAGAATACTTCCAAGGTTCTCGGTCCCAGAGAAGGGAATCCCAGCCCCTCCCAGAACAGTCTCCAAGAGCATCATAAATAACCCAATGATAATCTTGAGGAAGGTCGTTTTATACTCCTATTCCATGGGTTTTAAAAAATGTAAGACATTTTGGGTGCTGTATCCAAATACCTGTTTTACTATGTGGAAAATTACGTTATTGCATAACCACAAGTTAAACAACCTGTTTCCATGACCTTTGCTGCCAACATGGCACCCATAAGAATTCTAAAACTGCAACCAAGTTGGCAAATGGCTCGGTCTGTGTGGACTGGCCTTGGTTCAAAACCAACAGGGTCTGATAGCACATTCTACCCTTGAAGTAAGGAACCATCTGGTCTCCATTGGGAGGTGAGTGATTGATGTGGCTCCTCATGTGTGTTGCAGTTGATACTGGCAGGAGAGATCAGCCCTATAACTCAGTCTCTTTTATTATCAGGCAAGACAATGACCTCCACGTGTCCAACACAACACAGAGCCAATGAGAGCTTACCTGGCAGGAGCCTGCCGCCATGTTGTCACCACATTACTCGGAAGGCAAACTGCCAAGATGCACTTACTGACACCGGACACCAGTGTTTAATTTAAATGCATGATAATGGCATTGATCAAAAGCATACGGCAATATTATATAATAATTTTGCAGTTTCTGTAATCCACACACAGTGAATTATTTGGTTGTGAAGAGGGCACGACAATCCAGGACCTCTATACTAGGCAGTGTCAGAGGAAGGCCCTAAAAATCAAAGACTGTTCTCTCTGCTACCGCACGGCAAGCGGTACCGGAGCGCCAAGTCTAAGTCCAAAAGGCTTTTAAACAGCTTCTACCCCCAAGTCATAAGACTCCTGAACATCTAATCAAATGGCGACGCAGACTATTTGTATTTCCCCCACCCCTTTTACGCCACTGCTACTCTGCTATAGTCTATGCATAAGTCACTTTAATAACTCTACCTACATGTAGATATTACCTCAATTACCTCAACTAACCGGTGCCCCCGCACATTGACTCTGTACCAGAACCCCCTGTATATAGTCTCCACGTTGACTCTGTACCAGAACCCCCTGTATATAGTCTCCACGTTGACTCTGTACCAGAACCCCCTGTATATAGTCTCCACATTGACTCTGTACCAGAACCCCTGTATATAGCCTCCACGTTGACTCTGTACCAGAACCCCCTGTATATAGCCTCCACGTTGACTCTGTACCAGAACCCCTGTATATAGTCTCCACGTTGACTCTGTACCAGAACCCCTGTATATAGTCTCCACGTTGACTCTGTACCAGAACCCCCTGTATATAGTCTCCACGTTGACTCTGTACCAGAACCCCTGTATATAGTCTCCACGTTGACTCTGTACCAGAACCCCTGTATATAGTCTCCACGTTGACTCTGTACCAGAGCCCCCTGTATATAGTCTCCACGTTGACTCTGTACCAGAACCCCTGTATATAGTCTCCACGTTGACTCTGTACCAGAACCCCTGTATATAGTCTCCACGTTGACTCTGTACCAGAACCCCCTGTATATAGTCTCCACGTTGACTCTGTACCAGAACCCCTGTATATAGTCTCCACGTTGACTCTGTACCAGAACCCCTGTATATAGTCTCCACGTTGACTCTGTACCAGAACCCCCTGTATATAGTCTCCACGTTGACTCTGTACCAGAACCCCCTGTATATAGTCTCCACGTTGACTCTGTACCAGAACCCCCTGTATATAGTCTCCACGTTGACTCTGTACCAGAACCCCCTGTATATAGTCTCCACGTTGACTCTGTACCAGAACCCCCTGTATATAGTCTCCACGTTGACTCTGTACCAGAACCCCCTGTATATAGTCTCCACGTTGACTCTGTACCAGAACCCCCTGTATATAGTCTCCACGTTGACTCTGTACCAGAACCCCTGTATATAGTCTCCACGTTGACTCTGTACCAGAACCCCCTGTATATAGTCTCCACGTTGACTCTGTACCAGAACCCCTGTATATAGTCTCCACGTTGACTCTGTACCAGAACCCCTGTATATAGTGTCCACGTTGACTCTGTACCAGAACCCCTGTATATAGTCTCCACGTTGACTCTGTACCAGAACCCCTGTATATAGTCTCCACGTTGACTCTGTACCAGAACCCCTGTATATAGTCTCCACGTTGACTCTGTACCAGAACCCCTGTATATAGTCTCCACGTTGACTCTGTACCAGAACCCCTGTATATAGTCTCCACGTTGACTCTGTACCAGAACCCCTGTATATAGTCTCCACGTTGACTCTGTACCAGAACCCCTGTATATAGTCTCCACGTTGACTCTGTACCAGAGCCCCCTGTATATAGTCTCCACGTTGACTCTGTACCAGAACCCCTGTATATAGTGTCCACGTTGACTCTGTACCAGAACCCCTGTATATAGTCTCCACGTTGACTCTGTACCAGAACCCCCTGTATATAGTCTCCACGTTGACTCTGTACCAGAACCCCTGTATATAGTCTCCACGTTGACTCTGTACCAGAACCCCTGTATATAGTCTCCACGTTGACTCTGTACCAGAACCCCTGTATATAGTCTCCACGTTGACTCTGTACCAGAACCCCTGTATATAGTCTCCACGTTGACTCTGTACCAGAACCCCCTGTATATAGTCTCCACGTTGACTCTGTACCAGAACCCCTGTATATAGTCTCCACGTTGACTCTGTACCAGAACCCCTGTATATAGTCTCCACGTTGACTCTGTACCAGAACCCCTGTATATAGTCTCCACGTTGACTCTGTACCAGAACCCCTGTATATAGTCTCCACGTTGACTCTGTACCAGAGCCCCCTGTATATAGTCTCCACGTTGACTCTGTACCAGAACCCCTGTATATAGTCTCCACGTTGACTCTGTACCAGAACCCCTGTATATAGTCTCCACGTTGACTCTGTACCAGAACCCCTGTATATAGTCTCCACGTTGACTCTGTACCAGAACCCCCTGTATATAGTCTCCACGTTGACTCTGTACCAGAACCCCCTGTATATAGTCTCCACGTTGACTCTGTACCAGAACCCCTGTATATAGTCTCCACGTTGACTCTGTACCAGAACCCCTGTATATAGTCTCCACGTTGACTCTGTACCAGAACCCCCTGTATATAGTCTCCACGTTGACTCTGTACCAGAACCCCCTGTATATAGTCTCCACGTTGACTCTGTACCAGAACCCCCTGTATATAGTCTCCACGTTGACTCTGTACCAGAACCCCCTGTATATAGTCTCGCTATTGTTATTTTACCGCTGCTCCTTAACTACTTGTTACTTTTATTACCTATTCATATTTTTAAACTGTATTGTTGATTAACGGCTTGTAAGTAAGGATTTCGCTGTAAGGTTTCCTGTTGTATTTGGAGCATGTGACTAATACAATTAGATTTGATTTGATTTGATACATGATGTGCTGTCTATAGAGAATCAAAGCCACAACTCTGGTATTGCCAGAGTTGTGCTCCAGCCAACTGACGCATCTGAAAATAATGCTGCACAGCCATAGAAACAGGAGACAGAGTATAGTAACAGTCAGGTCTGAGATTCAGGCCGTCACAACCCTGGCCTTGATTGCTTCAGACATTTGTGGAGCATAGGAGCCCAGCATACCACTGTCTGCCTGTGAAACTATCAAAACTAATAAAATCATTTTCATGACTGACAGCCTGTTACAATAAGTGGACAGTATAGGGAATGTACCTCATGTAAAGCAGAGGGGGTTGCACAAAGACGTGTGTCCTCTATGGGTAGCACTGGAATGTGTGTGTGTGTGTGTGTAAAGAGGTGCAGAGATCAAATATTTTTCAGATCATGCACTACATTAAACTCCGTCATGGGAAAGAGAGAACACTGAGAATATTATGAAAGTGTACTTTTCAGGACTCATTCACTACAGTGTTTCCTTTGGCGATGAATACAGATTCTATCCCTTTCAGAACACTAGGGGCGCCATAGAGGACTTAGTGGACAGTGGAAGATTGTAGCCAACTTGTCTGCTTTTGGGGTTGTATCAGAACAATAGAGGTGTGACGTGTGTATTTTGAAAATAGAAGTAGAAAAATACGTCAGAAGGAAAATATATCTATCTTCTCATTTATCTCAGTGATTCCCTTTGATCAAGGCCAGCATTATGCCTGGCCCGCCCTACCGTACCTCCTAGCCTGTCAAAATTAAATATATCAATATTATGTCAATATTTACGTATCATTTCTTTCTTCAATCTCAGATAAAGCATCCGAGCGAGGGAAACATCACCCCTCTGTCTCAGTATGTGTTGACCATGTATCTGATGCTGTCTGGATAAAAAGAGTATGGCATGTCATAGGATTTTTGTCCAGACAGCATCAGATACACAAGCTACATACAAATCAAATCAAATTTAATTTGTCACATACACATGGTTAGCAGATGTTAATGCAAGTGTAGCGAAATGCTTGTGCTTCTAGTTCCGACAATGCAGTAATAACCAACAAGTTAACTAACAATTCCAAAACTACTACCTTATACACACAAGTGGAAAGGGATAAAGAATATGTACATAAAGATATATGAATGAGTGATGGTACAGAGTGGCATAGGCAAGATGCAGTAGATGGTATCGAGTACAGTATATACATATGAGATGAGTAATGTAGGGTATGTAAACAAAGTGGCATAGTTTAAAGTGGCTAGTGATACATGTATTACATAAAGATGCAGTAGATGGTATCGAGTACAGTATATACATATACGATGTATAATGTATAATATGTAAACATATTAAGTAGCATTGTTTAAAGTGGCTAGTGATATATTTTACATCAATTCTCATTATTAAAGTGGCTGGAGTTGAGTCAGTGTGTTGGCAGCAGCCACTCAATGTTAGTGGTGGCTGTTTAACAGTCTGATGTCCTTGAGATAGAAGCTGTTTTTCAGTCTCTCGGTCCCAGCTTTGATACACCTGTACTGACCTCGCCTTCTGGATGATAGGGGGGTTTACAGGCAGTGGCTCGGGTGGTTGTTGTCCTTGATGAACTTTATGGCCTTCCTGTGACATCGGGTGGTGTAGGTGTCCTGGAGGGCAGGTAGTTTGCCCCCGGTGATGCGTTGTGCAGACCTCACTACCCTCTGGAGAGCTTTACGTTGTGGGCGGAGCAGTTGCCGTACCAGGCGGTGATACAGCCCGACAGGATGCTCTCGGATTGTGCATCTGTATAAGTTTGTGAGTGCTTTTGGTGACAAGCTGAATTTCTTCAGCCTCCCAAGGTTGAAGAGGCGCTGCTGCGCCTTCTTCACGATGCTGTCTGTGTGGGTGGACCAATTCAGTTTGTCTGTGATGTGTACGCCGAGGAACTTAAAACTTACTACCCTCTCCTACCCTCTCCTCTACTGTCCCATCGATGTGGATAGGGGGGTGGTCCCTCTGCTGTTTCCCGAAGTCCACAATCATCTCCTTAGTTTTGTTGACGTTGAGTGTGAGGTTATTTTCCTGACACCACACTCCGAGGGCCCTCACCTCCTCCCTGTAGGCCGTCTCGTCGTTGTTGGTAATCAAGCCTACCACTGTTGTGTCGTCCGCAAACTTGATGATTGAGTTGGAGGCGTGCGTGGCCATGCAGTCATGGGTGAACAGGGAGTACAGGAGAGGGCTCAGAATGCACCCTTGTGGGGCCCCAGTGTTGCGGATCAGCGGGGTGGAGATGTTGTTACCTACCCTCACCACCTGGGGGCGGCCCGTCAGAATGTCCAGTACCCAGTTGCACAGGGCGGGGTCGAGACCCAGGGTCTCGAGCTTGATGACAAGTTTGGAGGGTACTATGGGTGTTAAATGCTGAGCTGTAGTCGATGAACAGCATTCTCACATAGGTATTCCTCTTGTCCAGATGGGTTAGGGCAGTGTGCAGTGTGGTTGAGATTACAGTATAGTAAGACAGTATAGGGGCTCTCTTATCGCTTGCATGGATGCTTTCTCTGGTGAGAGTTTCAGCAGAGAGGAAGAGGTGAAGCAAGAGGGCTCACTCTCGCCAAAATCGGTCAAGAATAAGCCCAATGCGTTTCTATGTCCTTAATATGTAGACCTCAGCTTGTCGCCTTCCTTCCCGCCTTTGGCACAATAACTCCCACTGTCAGGGCAGAGACTTGAGCATCTTGTCATTGTACAGTTGAAGTCGGAAGTTTACATACACTTAGGTTGGAGTCATTAAAACTAGTTTTTCAACCACTCCACAAATTTCTTGTTAACATACTATAGTTTTAGCAAGTAGGTCAGGACATCTACTTTGTGCATGACACAAGTAATTTTTCCAACAACTGTTTACAGACAGATTATTTAACTTACAATTCACTGTATCACAATTCCAGTGGGTCAGAAGTTTACATACACTAAGTTGACTGTGCCTGGGCTCAGCAGAATACTGCCCCCTTTGGAGCAATTGCGTGCCCATAATAAACTGCTAATATATACAAAATTGCTAATATATGCATATAATAATTATTATTGGATAGAAAACACTCTAAAGCTTCTAAAACCGTTTGAATTATGTCTGTAAGTATAGCAGAACTCACAGGGCAGGCAATCTCCCAAACTATTTTTGGGAGCCTCAAACTTGGAGCAACTTTGACGTCATCGCCCCCACCCTTCCCAACCAGCTATGGATCTGGAGACACTTTCTATGTCTTCCACTAGATGTTCTCATTCAGTACAGCATTTAATTGTGCAAATCCCGCGAGTTTTGAGCCTTTGGCAGGCAAAAGACTGAGTGTCGCGAGAAAATACAAGGTTACGAGAGCGCGCTTTTTGCAGACACATCCCTTTGTTCCAGATCGCCTGCAAAGAAGCACGCTCGTCCGAGAGATTAGATAATTGTTTTGTACGTTTAGAACATCCTAAAGCTTGATTCTGCACTTAGTTTGTCCAGTTTAGTCGACATATAATATGTAATTTTGAAGTTTTGATGCGCAACTGTTCGGGGCCAGAAGTAATTTTGGAAGCATTTCAGCTGGAACTCATAGCATTTGCTAATACAAAGACACACGACTTGAAACCAAACGATGTATTGGGTAAGTATGACTACTTCCACTACATTCTGATCGAAGACCATCAAAGGTAAGGGAATATTTATGTTGTAATTTTGTGTTTCTGTTGACTCCAACATAGCGGAGAAATATTGCTTATGTCTGAGCGCCGTCTCAGATTATTGAAAAATGAATGATTTCTGTAACGTTAAAAAGAAATGTGACAAAGCGATTGCATTAAGAAGCATGTATCTTTCTAACTATATGTAGAACATGTATATTTAGTCAAAGTTTATGATGTGTATTGCTATTGCTGGCAGAGTTATCTATAATTTCTCCGGACATTTTTTAGCACTTTTTGAACATGGCGTCAATGTAAACCGAGATTTATGGATATAAATTGCATATTATTGAAAAAAACATAAATGTACTGTGTAACATGTCCTATTACTGTCATCTGATGAAGATTTTCAAAAGGTTAGTGAATTATTTTTCTTTTAATCCTGCGTTTGTGATTGCATCTTTTGTTCGACAAAATGGCTGCATATTGTCTGTGTCTTTGTGGTGGTTTGACATAAATATGTGCTATGTTTTCGCCGTAAAACATTTTAGAAATCTGACACGCTGGCTAGATGAACAAGGTGTTTCTTTCATTTGAGCTACTGGACTTGTTAATGTGTGGAGGTTAAAGATTTCTAAGAATATTTTTGCATTCCATGCGCCACCGTTCCAGCTGAACGGGGGAGGTGGGGAACGCCTCGCTTCAACAGGTTTTAAACAGCTTGGAAAATTCCTGAAAATTATGTCATGGCTTTAGAAACTTCTTATAGGCTAATTAGGTCAATTGGAGGTGTACCTGTGGATGTATTTCAAGGGCCTACCTACAAACTCAGTGCCTCTTTGCTTGACATCATGCGAAAATCAAAAGAAATCAGCCAAGATCTCCACAAGTCTGGTTCATCCTTGGGAGCAATTTTCAAACGCCTGAATGTACCATGTTCATCTGTTCAAACAATAGTACGCAAGTATAAACACCATGGGACCACGCAGCCGTCATACCGCTCAGGAAGGAGACGCGCTCTGTCTCCTAGAGATGAACGTACATTGGTGAGAAAAGTGCAAATCAATCCCAGAACAACAGCAAAGGACCTTGTGAAGATGCTGGAGGAAACAGGCAAAAAAGTATCTATATCCACAGTAAAACGAGTCCTATATCGACATAACCTGAAAGGCCGCTCAGCAAGGAAGAAGCCACTGCTTCAAAACCGCCGTAAAAAAGCCAGACTACAGTTTGCAACTGCACATGGGGAAGAAGAATGAAACAAAAATATAACTGTTTGGTCATAATGACCATTTCTATGTTTGGAGGAAAAAGGGGGCTGCTTGCAAGCTGAAGAACACCATCCCAACCATGAAGCACGGGGGTTGCAGCATCATGTTGTGGGGGTGCTTTGCTGCAGGAGGGGTTGGTGCACTTCACAAAATAGATGGCATCATGAGGCAGGGAAATGTGGATATATTGAAGCAATATCTTAAGACATCAGTCAGGAAGTTAAAGCTTGGTCGCAAATGGGTCTTCCAAATGGACAATGATCCCAAGCATAATTCCACAGTTGTGTCAAAATGGCTTAAGGACAACAAAGTCAAGGTTTTGGAGTGGCCATCACAAAGCCCTGACCTCAATCCCATAGAAAATGTGTGGGCAGAAATGAAAAAGCGTGTGTGATCAAGGAGGCCTACAAACCTGACTCAGTTACACCAGCTCTGTCAAGAGGAATGGGCCAAAATTCATCCAACTTATTAGAGGGTTGGCCAGTCCTCTTCTGGCTGCGCTGGGTGGAGATTATAACAGAACATGGCCAAGATGTTCAAATGTTCATAAATGACCAGCATGGTCAAATAATAGTAATCACAGTGAACAGGTCAGGGTTCCATAGCCGCAGGCAGAACAGTTGAAACTGGAGCAGCAGCACGGCCAGGTGGACTGGGGACAACAAGGAGTTATCATGCCAGGTTGTCCTGAGGCATGGTCCTAGGGCTCAGGTCCTCCGAGAGAGAGAAAGAAAGAGAATTAGAGAGAGCATACTTAAATTCACACAGGACACCAGATAAGACAGGAGAAATACTCCAGATATAACAGACTGACCCTAGCTGTCACGCCCTGACAGTAGAGATTTATTCATTCTCTATGTTTGTTTGGTCAGGGTGTGACTCGAGTGAGAAACTCTATGTTCTGTGTTTCTATGTTTTGGCCAGGTATGGTTCTCAATCAGGGACAGCTGTCTATCGTTGTCTCTGATTGGGAATCATACTTAGGCAGCCTTTTTTCCTTTTGTATTTTGTGGGTAGTTGTCTGTGTTAGTGGCCTGTATAGCCCTAGTAAGCTTCACGTTCGTTTTTGTTGTCTGTTTTGTTGGCGACATTTATAATAAAGAAAAATGTACGCACACCACGCTGCACCTTGGTCCGGTCAGTTCCACCACGACGGCGATCGTGACACTAGCCCCCGACACAAACTACTGCAGCATAAATACTGGAGGCTGAGACAGGAGGGGTCAGGAGACACTGTGGCCCCATCCGATGATACCCCCGGACAGGGCCAAACAGGCAGGATATAATCCCACCCACTTTGCCAAAGCACAGCCCTCACACAGCGAGAGGGATATCTTCAACCACCAACTTACCATCCTGAGACAAGACCGAGTATAGCCCACAAAGATCTCCGCCATGGCACAACCCAAGAGGGGGCGCCAACCAAGACAGGAATACCACGTCAGTGACTCAACCCACTCAAGTGACGCATCCCTCCCAGGGACGGCATGGAAGAGCACCAGTAAGCCAGTGACTCAGCCCCTGTAATAGGGTTAGAGGCAGAGAATCCCATTGGAGAGAGGAGAACCATGGCAAGGTGACTGGGAATATGGCTGAATACAAACAGTGTAGTTATTCCCTCTGTAAGGCAATAAGGCAAAACGTCAGTATAGAGACAAAGTGGAGTTTCAATTCAACAGCTGAGACACGAGACGTGTGTGGCATGGTCTACAGACAATCACGGACTACAAAGGGAAAACCAGCCACCTCGTGGACCCCTGACGTCCTGCTTCCGGACAAGCTAAACACCTTCTTCGCCAGCTTTGAGGATAACAGTGCCACTGACGCGGCCCGCTACCAAGGACTGTGGGCCACGGAGAAGGAGAGCCGACATGAGTAAGACATTTAAGTGTGTCAACCCTGGCAAGGATCCCGGCCCAGACGGCAACCCCTAGCCACATCCTCAGAGAATGTGCAGACCAGCTGGCTGGAGTGTTTACGGTTTATCACTGCCTAGTACGGCAACTTCACTGCTCGCAACTGCAGGACTCTCCAGAAGGTGGTACAATCTGCCCATCACATCCCCGGGGGCAAACTACCTGCTCTCTAGGACACCTACAGCACCCGATGTCACAGGAAGGCCAAAAATAACATCAAGGACAAGAACCACCCGAGCCACTGCCTCTTCACTCCACTATCATCCAAAAGGCGTGGTCAGTACAGTTCAAAACTGAATAACAGCTTCTATCTCAAGGCCATCAGACTGTTAAATAGCCATAACTAGCACATTAGAGGCTGCTGCCCTATATACAATGACTTGGAATCACTGGCCAGTTTAATAATGGAACACTAGTCACTTTAATAATGTTTACATATTTTGCATTACTCATCTCATATGTATATACTGTATTCTATCCTATGCTACTGTATCTTAGTCTATGCCACTCTGACATTGCTCACCCAAATATTTATATATTCTTAATTCCATTCCTTTACTTTAGATTTGTGTGTATTGTTGTGAAATTGTTAGATATTACTGTTAGATATTACTGCACTGTTAGAGCTAGAAGTGCAAGCATTTCCCTACACCCACAATAACATCTGCTAAACATGTGTATGTGACAATAAAAAACGGTGATTGATGGCAGTCTTGTCGGAAAACTGAAGAAGAGACATGCTGCTTATAAACACGGCATGGTGACCGGAGACAATTGTGTACTTAAACAGTACAAATACAACCTAGGCACATCCATCAAGATAGGGACAAAGTGGAGGAGCAATTCAGCGGGATGGATACAAGGCTTATGTGGCAGGGGCTTCTAACGATCACGGATTACAAAAAGAAAGCCAGTCACGTCGCGGGCAACAACGCTGCCCTACTGAACGAGCTAAACACCTTTTTCTCATGCTTCGAGAAAAATGACTCTGAGCTTGCCCCCTATCCTCATGAAAGGGGTCATCATGGAGATGGTCAAAAAGATCAGGTTCCTCGGCATACACGTCTGAGGAGCTGAAATGGTCAAACCACATTGACACGTGAAGAAGGCACAACAGCAACTCTTCAACCTCAGGAGGCTGAAGAAATTCGGACAGTCCCCGAGGGCGCTCACGGTGTTCTACAGGAGCACCATCGAGAGCATACTGTCGGGCTGCATCACAGCCTGGTATGGCAACCACCGCCGATGCTGACTGCAAGGCACTACAGAGGGGGGTACGCCCAGGCGAATGCATCATTGGGTGCACACTACCTGCCTTCCATGACACCTACAACACCAGGTGTCACATGAAGGCCTAGAAGATCCTCCAGGACCTCAGCCACCGAGCCATGCCCTGTTCTCCCTGCTTCCATCACTCAGACACAGGCAGTACAGGAGCATCTAAAACTAACAGACTGGCCAATAGTTTTTACCCCCAGACCATCAGGCTGATGAATAGCCAGTCTTAGTCAGTTACCTGCAACCTCAATGGACAATTAACCTGGCCACCCTCCAATGGACATTTAGATGTACAATATCATTGTCCCAGTTGTAAACATGTATTCTTATTTTTTTATTGTTTCATTCACACCTGCACTGCTGGAGCTCAAAGCTTAAGAATTTCACTGTACACTGCAACTACATATGTGACCCTGTGCATGTGACTAAATACAATCTACTGTAATCTAATATAATCCACTCCTGAAATGTGGATTTAGAAAGAGCTCATGGTTATGCTTTGCAAATGTTTGGGATATGAGCTGATGTGAGCTGTTCCATCTCTCACTCTTCTCACTCCCTCTCTCCCCCCTCGCTCCGTTGTTAATATTAATACTCTGTTGTCTGTGAATTAAAATGCACATGCACCATTTTGAACCTTGGCACCCACTCTATAAAAGAGAGAACTGCCCTGAGGCTAAAGCAGAGCCAACCCTAGAGGCACTACACATGCTTCCATCTCTGTGGAGGGGTTAACTCCAGCAAAGCTGCAATTTACATCATATTAAACACAATATTTCTCACAACATTCTGAGCTCTGTTTTCACTTATCTTTTCAAAAAAATTATCCCATCCCTTAGTCAGAAACCCACAGCCAGACCGCCCCATATACTGTCTCTGTCGCTACAACAATGAATCATCCACTGTCTGTGATTTGGCAAAAAGGGACCTGCTATTTATGTTCCATCTAAATCTTTATCCCTCTAACTAGCTGTAAGTTAATAGGCTAAAGCCACAGGATAAACCAAGGACCATTTACTTACATTACATTCACACGAGTCAGAACAGGCAGTCAGCGGAAATTTGGCTCGACATTTTCCTGTCAAATTGATGCAGATTGAATCAAAAGCAGGGCCGGCGCCAGAACGACTCAGTTTGATGGTCATTTGATTTCCATAGAGGGGCACGTTCTTTTCACTTTCACGAGACTTCACGTGTGTGTACACATTTTATAATGTCAAACACTCCCTGAAAACATTCCCATCACTGTCAAACGCTCCCTGAAACACTTCAGCGAGCAGGCCTTTCTAAATCGACCAGGCCGAGGTATCCTGGAAGGATATTGATCTCATCCCATCAGTAGAGGATGCCTGGTTACTTTTTTTGTAAATGCCTTCCTCACCATCTTAAATAAGCATGCCCCATTCAAGAAATTTAGAACCAGGAACAGATATAGCCCTTGGATCTCTCCAGACCGGACTGCCCTTAACCAACACAAAAACATCCTATGGCGTTCTGCATTAGCATCGAACAGCCCCCATGATATGCAACTTTTCATGGAAGCAAGAAACCAATATACACAGGCAGTTAGAAAAGCCAAGCCTAGCTTTTTCAAGCAGAAATTTGCTTCCTGCAACACAAACTCAAAAAAGTTCTGGGAGAATAAGAACACCTCCTAGCTGCCCACTGCCCTGAAGATAGAAAACACTGTCAACACCGATAAATCCACTATAATTGAGAATTTCAATAAGCATTTTTCTACGGCTGGCCATGCTTTGCACCTGGCTAACCCTACCCCTTGTCAACAGCACCGCACCCCCCACAGCAACTCGCCCAAGCCTTCCCCATGTCTCCTTCTCCCAAATCCAGTCAGCTGATGTTCTGATGTTCTGCAAAATCTGGAAAACCTACAAATCAGCTGGGCTAGACAATCTGGACCCTTTCTTTCTAAAATTATCTGCCAAAATTGTTGCCACCCCTATTACTAGCCTGTTCAACCGCTTTCGTGTCGTCTGAGATTCCCAAAGATTGAAAGCAGCTGCAGTCACCCCCCTCTTCAAAGGGGAGACACACTCTTGACCCAAACTGCTACAGACCTATATCTATCCTACCCTGCCATTCTATGGTCTTCGAAAGCCAAGTCAACAAAACAGATTATCAACCATTTCGAATCCCACCATACCTTCTCCGCTACGCAATCTGGTTTTAGAGCTGGTCATGGGTGCACCTCAGCCACGCTCAAGGTCTTAAACCATATCTTAACTGCCATCGATAAGAAACAATACTGTGCAGCCGTATTCATTGACCTGGCCAAGGCTTTCGACTCTGTCAATCACCACATCGGCAGACTCGACAGCATTGGTTTCTCAAATGATTGCCCCGCCTGGTTCACCAACTACTTCTCTGATAGAGTTCAGTGTGTCAAATCGGAGGGTCTGTTGTCCGGGCCTCTGCCAGTCTCTATGGGGGTGCCACAGGGTCCAATTCTTGGACCGATTCGCTTCTCTGTATACAGTGGGGCAAAAAAGTATTTAGTCAGCCACCAATGAAAGTTCTCCCACTTAAAAAGATGAGGCCTGTAATTTTCATCATAGGTACACTTCAACTATGACAGACAAAATGAGAAAAATAAATCCTGAAAATCACATCGTAGGATTTTAAATGAATTTATTTGCAAATTATGGTGGAAAATAAGTATTTGGTAACCAACAAACAAGCAAGATTTCTGTCTCTCACAGACCTGTAACTTCTTCTTTAAGAGGCTCCTCTGTCCTCCACTCGTTACCTGTATTAATGGCACCTGTTTGAACTTGTTATCAGTATAAAAGACACCTGTCCACAACCTCAAACAGTCACACTCCAAACTACACTATGGCCAAGACCAAAGAGCTGTCAAAGGACACCAGAAACAAAATTGTAGACCTGCACCAGGCTGGGAAGACTAAATCTGCAATAGGTAAGCAGTATGGTTTGAAGAAATCAACTGTGGGAGCAATTATTAGGAAATGGAAGACATACAAGACCACTGATAATCTCCCTCGATCTGGGGCTCCACGCAAGATCTCACCCCGTGGGGTCAAAATGATCACAAGAACGGTGAGCAAAAATCCCAGAACCACACGGGGGGACCTAGTGAATGACCTGCAGAGAGCTGGGACCAAAGTAACAAAGTACACCATCAGTAACACACTACGCCGCCAGGGACTCAAATCCTGTGCCAGACGTGTCCCCCTGCTTAAGTCAGTACATGTCCAGGCCCGTCTGAAGTTTGCTAGAGAGCGTTTGGATGATCCAGAAGACGATTGGGAGAATATATGGTCAGATGAGATTTTGAGTGAAAACCTCCTTCCATCAGCAAGCGCATTGAAGATGAAACGTGGCTGGGTCTTTCAGCATGACAATGATCCCAAACACACCTCCCGGGCATCGAAGGAGTGGCTTCGTAAGATGCATTTCAAGGTCCTGGAGGGCCTAGCCAGTCTCCAGATCTCAACCCCATAGAAAATCTTTGGAGGGAGTTGAAAGTCTGTGTTGCCCAGCAACAGCCCCAAAACATCACTGCTCTAGAGGAGATCTGCATGGAGGAATGGGACAAAATACCAGCAAGTGTGTGAAAACCTTGTGAAGACTTACAGAAAACGTTTGACCTCTGTCATTGCCAACAAAGTGTATATAACAAAGTATTGAAAAACTTTTGTTATTGACCAAATACTTATTTTCCACCATAATTTGCAAATAAATTCATTAAAAATCCTACAATGTGACTTTCTGGATTTTTTTCTCTCATTTTGTCTGTCATAGTTGAAGTGTACCTATGATGAACATTACAGGCCTCTCTCGTCTTTTTAAGTGGGAGAACTTGCATAATTGGTGGCTGACTAAATACGTTTTTGCCCCACTGTACATCAATGATGTCGCTCTTACAGCTGGTGAGTCTCTGATCCACCTCTACGCAGACACCATTCCGTATACTTCTGGCCCTTCTTTGGACACTGTTAACAACCCTCCAGGCGAGCTTCAATGCCATACAACTCTCCTTCCGTGGCCTCCAATTGCTCTTAAATACGAGTAAAACTAAATGCATGCTCTTCAACCAATCGCTGCCTGCACCTGCCCGCCTGTCCAACATCACTACTCTGGACGGCTCTGACTTAGGTATTTGTAGTTGTCCACATATTCTAGGTGTCTGGTTAGACTGTAAACTCTCCTTCCAGACTCACATCAAACAGCTCCAATCCAAAGTTAAATCTAGAATTGGCTTCCTATTTCGCAACAAAGCATCCTTCACTCATGCTGCCAAACATACCCTTGTAAAACTGACCATCCTACCAGTCCTCGACTTCAACGATGTCATTTACAAAATAGCCTCCAATACCCTACTTAATAAATTGGATGCAGTCTATCACAGTGCCATCCGTTTTGTCACCAAAGCCCCATATACTACCCACCACTGCGACCTGTACGCTCTCGTTGGCTGGCCCTCGCTTCATACTCGTCGCCAAACCCACTGGCTCCAGGTCATCTACAAGACCCTGCCAGGTAAAGTCCCCCCTTATCTCAGCTCGCTGGTCACCATAGCAGCACCCACCTGTAGCACGCACTCCAGCAGGTACAGTATATCTCTCTGGTCACCCCCAAAACCAATTCTTCCTTTGGCCGCCTCTCCTTCCAGTTCTCTGCTGCCAATGACTGGAACAAACTACAAAATCTCTGAAACTGGAAACACTTATCTCCCTCACTAGCTTTTAGCACCAGCTGTCAGAGCAGCTCACAGATTACTGCACCTGTACATAGGCCATCTATAATTTAGCCCAAACTACTACCTCTTTTCCTACTTTATTTACAGTATTTATTTTGCTCCTTTGCACCCCATTATTTCTCTAATTTGCACATTCTTCCACTGCAAATCAACCATTCCAGTGTTTTACTTGCGATATTGTATTTACTTCGCCATCATGGCCTTTTTTGCCTTTACCTCCCTTATCTCACCTCACTTGCTCATATTGTATATAGACTTATTTTTCTATTTTATTATTAACTGTATGTTTGTTTTACTCCATGTGTAACTCTGTTGTTGTATGTGTCGAACTGCTTTGCTTTATCTTGGCCAGGTCACAATTGTAAATGAGAACTTGTTCTCAACTTGCCTACCTGGTTAAATAAAAAAAATAAAAAAAATAAATGGATTTATATTAAAGACACAACCGAACTGTAAAAAAAAGTGTTACCTTTTAATGTGTCATGAACACAACCATTCATGATGTTGTCATCTGATTTACAAACCTCTTAAGGATCTGACACTTTTTGAACACTTTCACCTAAAATGACATTCCCAAATATAACTGCCTTTAGATCAGGATCGAACTTTTTTTTACCATCATCTTTGAAATGCAAGAGAAAGGCCATAATGTATTATTCCAGCCCAGGTGCATTTTCAACGTTGGCCACTAGGTGGCAGGAGTGCATGTGCAACATTTTAGACTGATATAATGAACCATTGCATATCTGTTCAAAGTGTTGTATCAAGACTGCCCAAAGGTGCCTAATTTGTTTATTAGTAACATTTTTAAAGTTCAAAATTGTGCACTCTCCTCAAACAATATCATGGTATTCTTTCACTGTAATAGCTTCTGTAAATTGGACAGTGCAGTTGATTAACAAGAATTTAAGCTTTCTGCCCATATCAGATATGTCTATGTCCGGGGAAATGTTTGTTACTTAAAACCTCCTGCTAATTACATTAGCCTACATTAGCGCAACTGTCCCGCGGGGGGACACTGATCCCGTCGAGGTTAAGGCAACCGCTGTGTCAGATTTCAAAAAAACTTTACGGAAAAAGCATAATCTGAGAACGGCACTCAGAGCCCAATCCAGCCAAAGAAATATCCGCCATGTTGGAGTCAGAAATAACACTATAAATATTCACTTACCTTTGATGATCTTCATCAGAAGGCACTCCCAAGAATCCCAGTTCGGCAATAAATGACAGATATGTTCCATAAAGTCCATCATTTATGTCCAAATAGCCACTTGTTAGCGTGTTCAGCCCAGTAAGCCATCTTCATGAGGCGCGAGCACTTCGTCCAGACAAAAACTCGAAAGTTCCATTACAGTCCTTTAGAAACATGGCAAACGATGTATGGAATCAATCTTTAGGATGTTTTTAACATAAATCAATAATGTTCCAACCTGAGAATTAAATTGTCTGAAGAAAAGCATTGGAACGAGAGGTAACGCTGTCGGGAGCGCGCGTCACAAGCCTGAGACACTGCCAGACCCATGACTCATTCAGCTCCCATTCCCCCCTCCTTTATAGCAGAAGCCTGAAACAAGTTTCTAAAGACGGTAGACATCCAGTGGAAGCTGTAGGAAGTGCAACGTGACTCCATAGACACTGTGTAGTCGGTAGGCCAAGCTTTGAAAACTACAAACCTCAGATTTCCCACTTCCTGGTTGGGTTTTTCTCAGGTTTTCGCCTGCCATATGAGTTCTGTTGTACTCACAGACATCATTCAAAAAGTTTTAGAAACTTTAGTGTTTTTTCTATCCAATACTACTAATAATAATATGCATATATTAGCATCTGGGACAGAGTAGGAGGCAGTTCACTCTGGGCACACTATTCATCCAAAAGTGAAAATGCCACCCCCTATCCCAAGCATCAATGTTGTTGTCATTCAGCTAGGCACCTGTTTTCAGCATATTACATCTCCAGTCAATAATCGTTGCAGAGTGTGTGTGTTTATCCTGTTTTCCCATTTAATTAGCTAGTAAATCAATAATTAAACCAATTTGTGTAGTACTGAATCATAAGTAAGGCTCCGGTTTTTGCAGATGCAAGGAGATTACGACTGTCCAGAATGATGTTATGATTAAAAAAGTTGACTGTTTATAGATGTGATAGGTAAAGACTTTTTTAGAGTTTAATTCGGGAGATGGTAACTCTTTAAAGAACCCCTCTCGTGGTGCCCCAGTACCTAATGAGTTAATTGTTACATTGGGTAACAATTAAACATAGTTAGTTAATTAGATAATTAACAGTCTTCAGATGAATGTTAATGTCAAGTCATGACAGGTGAGAGAATGAGGGGGGGGTACAAGGGGTGTGAGAGAGCGAAAACAAAAACAGAGAGAGGGACAGAAACAAAGAGAGATAAAGAGAGAAACAGAGAGAGAGATGGAGCACAGCTAGCACATAATGTACTGAGAACAATTCCACTGGGCACACGCTGGTTGAATCAACAGTTTCCACGTAATTTGAATGAAATTACTTTGAACCAACGTGGAATAGACATTAAATTGACATCTGTGCCCAGTGGGATATGTTTCTAAGGGCTTGGTCAGAACGTGGTTGTCGTATGGCTATTTTGCATAAAACCTTCCACAACTTTCTGGGAATGGTGCAGGATAGTTGCTTGGCTTTGGAACATTCTCAGCACATTTAAGGATCTTGACAAAAAGAAAAATCATTTTTGGGGGGTATTTCATTGCTTTAACAGAATGTTCCCTAAAAGTTCAAATGTTACATTTAATTTCAATTTTGGTAATGTTCTAGGAATGTTCTCCAACTGGTTTGACATTGGGAATGTTCTCATAGTTCAGAGAATGTTAAAAAACAACGTCCTTTTGTGGGAATTTCCATATTTCAGCATAACATCTCCTACAGATTTCTTCATGGTCATATTTAAAGTTAAGTTCTCAAATCTTTCAGAGAACATAGAGAAAACGTTCTCTAAAAAACACAAGAAAACTTTAATGTTCCGAGAAATTACTACCTCTACATTACGTTGTAGGTAATGTATACGTAGTTGGCCACACCTGATATTAATGAGTGCTTGTTTCCATTGAAATGTGGTCTGTTTGAATAGGCTAAAATGAACAGCTTTGTATGCGTAAAAATTCATGGCATGCTACCGCCATCCTAGTGGCACAGTGTACTGCTAATTCCATGGACAAAGAAAAGAAGATAATAGGTTTGAATCTCACTGATGCCGTGTCACAATAAATAAAATAAAATGTGTTTGTGTGATTAATGCCTAAGGAAATTAATTTATGTTCTCAGAACGTTAATAAAACCTACCAGGAAAGCTTAAGGAACCAGAGTAAAACGTTCTCGGAACCTCTCTGCAACCAGAACTTGATAAATGTTCACTTCTGTTCTCAGAACATTTAAAAATACATTCAGTTTTACTGGTCAGGAAATGTATGGCAACCAATGTGAAACCAAAATCATACTTTCCCACAACTTACAAGGAACCAAATGTGC
The DNA here is from genome assembly GCF_018296145.1 of Oncorhynchus tshawytscha. Lineage (NCBI taxonomy): Eukaryota > Metazoa > Chordata > Actinopteri > Salmoniformes > Salmonidae > Oncorhynchus > Oncorhynchus tshawytscha. The sequence continues at coordinate 21,427,582 of NC_056446.1, forward strand.
ATGCTGGGAGAGAGGCACAGAAACAAAACAGAGATAGGGATTGAAACAGGCTAAGCAAAGAAATAAAGAACCATGAAGTGACAAAAATAGATACGATAAACAGCCTGGCTTAGCCTCTAATAATCCTAGCCAATCCTAACAGTATACTCTACCTGTGTCAAGTAACATATGTAGTGTTTGTATGGCCAGTCAAAAATACACACACTTATGGAAAGACAGTGCACGTCTTCTGTGACAGCATGGGCAGTGCCATTGAGGGCTATATTCATTTTAAAATAGTCAATCTTCTTCTTATACTTCTATGAGTGTATGGTCAGTTTGTAAATATACTGAAAAGATGCATACCACCACCTACCATGCTGGAGTGTGTATAGTGTTAACAGGGATAAAGCCAAAGTTGGTGATTTACTGCCACCTGCAGTTATTGAATGTTTGGTCAGAAGTATAATTCATTGACTGACCCATCCTGCTGACCAGGATGAAATTCTGTGATCCTTCCTTATCCTACAGTACAGCAAGTCCCACCCAGATGATTACTTTAAAATGGTGGCCATGCTAAAGCAGGATTCATCCATATAGAGCTCTCTTTCTAGCTCTAGGGAAAGAGCCTCCTTAACAAACATACAACCACTAACCTGCAGTCATGTCTCCATGGAGACCATCCTCCATTCAAACTCTGACATTCTGAACAGTGAAAACATGAGCCGAGATGTTGAATATGTTAACTGCCAGGTAAGCTACAGTCCATCTCCATATCTGTTTACCTATTGGGAGTCATCGTCAGTATAACAAGACAGATGGTCAGGCCTTGGATGCAGGGAAACATGGGGATTATTTATAGACGTTTTAACTTATTCAACATACATATTCCACCTGATCGGTTACTTGGAAATCGTTATCTTTTTCAGGAAGTTCTTGGCATGACCTGATCAGAAAAACACCACAATGCTAATAGTGGGTACAATAGATTACACAAACTGCATGAGAAGTCAGTACAATGAACAGGCAAGAACTAAATCAAACACAACCTCACTATAAGGGAAACCTCTGTCTGTCAACCATAATCTATTGGTGCATTTCCATCGAAGATTTTCCCTGGCGTTTCACCAAAAAGCCTCAGACTCTTGTGTTTCCACCTGCACGACCCAGCTCCTGGGACTCACTGTGCCATGGCCTCAGAGGACCTGCTCTGACTTGGGGCCAAGGAAAGGCCGCTGGGGATTTTCGGGTGGGATTTAAAATGTCTCACTGTGAAATTGGGTTTACACCTTAGACGGTTAACATCTTCTCACAAAGCAACTGTTTGGATTCTGCTCTTCACAAGTCCTCACTGTCAGCCACAATTTCCCTTGGTGTATGGTGTATACACTAGTGTAACACTGGGGTTGCAATAGAAAAGCAGTATATATCAACTGATGGAGTGAGAACTTGGGACAGACCCAGAATGTCAGCAGCACTAAGCCTAACTAGGATCCTAAAGTAACTCCTTAGTGGGTCCAAGTGTAAATAAGAATTGGGCCCCTTATCCAAAACATAATACAAAAAAACATACCAGGTTCTAAATCGGATCATGGTACCCAAGATAAAAAAACCTTATTGGGCACCAAAATCTAAACCAGAACTGCCATGGTGTCCAGGATGGAAGAAGTAGAAAAAGTCAAGAAAACAAGTATAAGTGTATAAGTGAAGCCAGGGCAATAAATTACACAGTCCGTACTGTGAGATGCCTAAGACAGCGCTACAGGGAGACCGGATGGACAACAGAGGAAGAAAGAGTGTAAAAGACAGAAAGGGAAAGAGGTAAGAACAGAGGAGCAGGGAAGGCAGCATATGATTCAGGAATTACAATTCTATTAAGCTTCATATTCTTTAAGGTCATTACAATTACATAGTGTTGCTAGCAGTGTCTCTTAACAAGCCTTGGGCCCCCAATTGGCCGCAGAGCGGATGAGGGGGCACGTGTCGCCCATCTTCCCCATTATCCCCCGTGTATTTATACCTGTGTTCTCTGTTTGTCTGTTGCCAGTTTGTTTTGTTTCGTCAAGCCTACCAGCATTTTTCCCTCTGTTCCTGTCTCTCGATTGTTCCTGTTTTCTTGTTTTTACGGTTTGGACCTTTTCTGCCTGCCCTGACCCTGCCTGCCGTCTCGTACCTTTGCCCCACCTATCTTGATTACTGACCTCTGCCTGCCCTGGACCTGTCTTTTGCCTGCCCCTGTTAGATTAATAAACTGTTGTTAATTCGGCATTGTCTGCATCTGGGTCTTACCTTGAAACATGATAGTACAAACTGGTCATGACTGACCCAGCAGACCCGGGTCAGCTGCGCTACGCCATCTCCTCCCAAGGAGCCACCATCGGTAGGCACGAGGAATTGCTTTGTGGCATTATGGAGGGGGTCCAAATGTTGGCTGAACGCCATGACCGGGCATTGGATATTTTGCTGGAGCAATTCCGTTGGTTGTCTGGGAGGCAGTCTACCACGGTGGTAACCCCACAGCCCCTCGGTAACTCAGCTGCTAGCAGCACCGTCTCATCGGTCGCGCCATCTTCTCGGCAGCCCTGCTTACCTCCCCTGGAACGCTTCAATGGAGAGCAGAGCACCTGTTGGGCGTTTATAGCTCTGTGTGCCCTTGTCTTCAAGCTTCAGCCCTCCTCCTTCCCCTCAGATCACTCCAAGATAGCCTAACTCATCACGCTGATGTCCGGGAGGGCCCTCACCTGGGCTACTGCTGTATGGGAACAACAGTCGGCCATATGCATTAGTCTGGAAGGGTTCGTGGGAGAGGTGAAGAAGGTTTTTGATGCCCCGTTCTCCGGGAGAGAAGCTGCTCGGGGGCTAATCCAGCATTGGCAGGACTCCCGCAGTGTGGGAGACAATGCGGTGGATTTCCGCAAGTTGGCAGGGTAGAGTGCTTGGAACCAGGAAGCGCTGTTCGATATGTTCCTGCATGGTGTCTCGGGGGTGGTCAAGGACGAGCTTGCTGCTCAGGAGTTGAATGACGGAGGGAAAGGAAATTCGATATCATTTGCATATCCAGGGATTATACCTGGCCTCCAAGTCATCCTGCAAGTCCCTGATGGTCCCTGATGGTCCAAGAGATGTCGCCAGCGGAACAGCAATACAGGATCAACACGAAGAGTTGTGTCCTCTTATCCTTTAAAAGACCAGGCTCGCCGGTATGAGCGAGTACTCTGCTGGGCCATATGGAGAACTTTTCTGCTTTCCTTGCTCGCACCCCATTTCATGCCATTCTGCTGTGGGGAGACCAGTCTAAATCTTTCCATTGACTCTGGTGCCGATGAGTTTTATGGACGCTACCCTGGCTTCAGAGCTGAACATTCCCACTCAGCCCCTCTCCATTCCCATGGATGTTAGAGCGCCGGACGAGCGCTCTATAAACCGGGTCACTCATAATACCACTCCCATCAACCTACGGGTGTCAGGGAATCACAGCGAGACTATTCAATTTCTGCTCATCAAGTCTCCTCAGATTCCTGTGGTTTTTGGATTCTACTGGCTCCAGCGATACAATCCCCTTATCAACTGGTCTACAGGTGCCATCATGGGCTGGAGTATGTTCTGCCACGCCCACTGTCTGAAGTTAGCGCAACCTGCCCTGGGACATCTTCCTGTGGGCTTGGAAACTTGCCCCAGACCTCTCCACCATCCCCGCGGAGTACCAGGACCTCCAGGAGGTGTTCGGCAAGGCCCGGGCCACTTCGCTTCCGCAGCACCAACCCTATGACTGCGGGATTGACCTTCTCCCTAGCACCATGCCACCCTGTGGACTTTTGTACTCTGTCGGGACCGGAGACCAAGGCTATGGAAACCTACATTGGGGACTTCCTAGTTGCGGGATTTATCCGTCACTCTTCCTCTCCTGCCGGCGCAGGGTTCTTCTTCATGGAGAAAAAGGACAAGACCCTGAGCCCGTGGGACTTAATGACATTACTGTTAAGAACCGTTACCCGCTACCACTCATTTCCTTGGCCTCCGAGCCGCTCTAGGGGGGCACAAGGTTCCATTCACGTGGTCCTCTGCTGCTGACTGGGTGTTCCAGGACCTCAAACACCGCTTCACCACTTCTCCCATCTTGGTTCATTCTGACCCTTCCTGTCAGTTCGTGGTGGAGGCCAATGCTTCGGATGTTGGAGTGGGGACTGTCTTGTCTCAACGTTCTGCCCTGGACCTTAAGCTGCCTCCCTACGCCTTCTTCTCCCACTGCCTCAATGCCACGGAGAGGAACTACGATGTGGGAAATCGAGAGGTTCTCGCTGTGAAAAGACGGCGTTGGAGGAATGGAGGCACTGGCTGGAAGGGGGGGGGGGGTACTGTCACTGTCCAGGTGTCACCCATCTTCCCCTTTATCCCCTGTGTATTTATACCTTTCTCTATTTGTCTGTTGCCAGTTCATTTTGTTTCTTCAAGCCTACCAGCGTTTCTCTCTGCCCACCTATCTGGATTACTGACCCCTGCCTGCCCTGGACCTGTCTTTTGCCTGCCCCTTTTGGATTAATAAACTGTTGTTAAATCGACGGTGTCTGCATCTGGTTCTTACCTTGACTCGTGATGTGACCTCTCATCATGCTGTGCCCTCTGTGTCAGGCAGTTCAGAAGCAGCAGTGGTTCACGACCCAGTTGATATAACCTAGAGGATTTAGGGAGAAGGATGAAGTGAAGGAGAGGGGGATACCTTGCCAGTTGTACAACCGAATGCATTCAACTGAAATGTGGCTCCCGCATTTAACCCAACCCCTCTGAATCAGAGAGGTGCGGGCTCCTGAGTTAATTGAGATCAGCGCCTGGGGAACAGTAGGTTAATTGACTTGCTCAGCGGCAGAACAATTTTTTACCTGGTCAGCTCGGGGATTCGATCCTGCATCCTTTAGGTTACTGGCTCAACGCTCCTACTCGCCTGGCTACCTGCCGCCCCATAAGAGAGACTGATAGAGAAAAAAAGGTAAAAGTGACAGTTTTCAACAGGAATCAGTGTGTGGTCTCACCTGGTGTCCATACTGAGAGGCTGCAGAGTACTTGATACTGACAAACAATTTAGCGTAGATGCATAAATATAGATAATGAGATGTCTTAATATTCTCCATGGTTGGTCCTCTTGCCTATTCTTTTAAGGTGGAAGGAGCCACAGTTATACACCTGAGCCTGCTTACTGCACAACACAATCCATCAATCAGATTGGTACACGAGTGTGTAGGTGTGGGTTGTCTGGTGTCTAATTGTTTTTTTAAAAATCAACATGGTTGACTCATAAAGGAGTCGGTTTTGTTTATGTACAGGCATCACCCTTACCTGAACAGCACACTCACCTGATAAGTCGAAATCAAAGGGAGAGAAACTGGGAACTGAATAATTGCATTTGACATACAGTTGAAGTCGGAAGTTTACATACAGGTTTGAGTCGTCAAAACTTGTTTTTCAACCAATCCACCAATTTCTTTTGAACCAACTATACTTTTGGCAAGAAGGTTAGGACATCACTTTGTGCATGACACAAGTCATTTTTCCAACAATTGTTTACAGACAGATTATTTCATTTAAGCATTCAGATGATTTCATTCAAGCAAAGATTCTCCCATGATGTCAGGTAAAGAGGCACTGAGTTTGAAGTTTGGCCTTGAAATACATCCACTGGTACACCTACAATTGACTCAAATGATGTCAATTAGCCTATCAGAAGCTTCTAAAGCCATGACATCATTTTCAGGAATTTTCCAAGCTGTTTAAATGCACAGTCAACTTAGTGTACAATGGAATTGTGATACAGTGAATTATAAGTTAAATAATCTGTCTGTAAACAATTGTTGGAAAAATGACTTGTGTCAAGCACAAAGTAGATGTCCTAACCTCCAAAACTATAGTTTGTTAAAACAAGACATTTGTGGAGTGGTTGAAAAACAAGTTATAATGTCTCCAACCTAAGTGTATGTAAATCTCCGTCTTCAACTTTATGTCTAGTATGTGACAACAGCGGGATCATATCAAGGATAGCATCACAAATGAATACATAAATAACACTTGAAGCTTGATGAGTTGATCATTTGAATCAGCTGTGTAGTGCTAAGGCAAAAACTAAAATGTGCACCTCTTTGAGTCCCCAGGACCAGGACTGAGAACCACTGCTCTTCACTGGGACCTCTTCATCTGCATACAGGCTTTCATAGCTCTCTGTGTCTGAGGACAGACAACATCACAAGAAAGACTTCATTACACTGAAATTAGACAGCACTGAGTATTATGTTGCTATTATCTCTGTCCTCACTTCTTTCTAGGGACTGGAACAACACAAAAGTACCTGTCCTATGTAGAATAGAATAGCCTAATTTCTCCCTTCTTTGACAGTTGGGATGCAATCCTTTCACCCTCGACCATGGCTGTTTGCATTTGTAGGTATCTAGCTTTTGGAGTTTGTTAAAAACTATGTTAAATACATCAAGATAGCTAGCTAATATGAAGTTAGGTAGCTGCTGATATTTAATTAAGTTTGCTGACTAGCTATACAGTATGTAAAGTTGGACATTTTGCTGTCAGCTCATTTGAGGTAGCCTGCACTGTAGCTAATAATACATGACTATTTTTACATTTTCAAAATGTATTTACTTACTGGGTTAGGTTCTCCCAGCCATGTGGGCGATTGGAAACAGAGCAGCAATATTTGTTTGTCACCAGAGCGGTTTAGAGCATATTACTATTTAACTGTGAATAAATTCATGAAATGGAGAATTGATTAACTATTTACCCATTTAATAACTTAATAAAAACCTGGTACGCTGAATTCTTGATGCACAGCCAAACTGCTGCTATAGGCTGCCTAATGCTGCTAGCACGCCCGCGAGCGAGTGCATTTTACCACAATTTACCATGTGCTAGTGTACACAAGTTATGATAATGCGTGAGCACGGAGGAAGTTGTACCCATAGTTTCCGCATTTGGCTTCCATTTTTTTTTAAGTGTTCAAAAATGAGGTGGATAAGTAAGGGATAATTAACGAGAGGCTATGAACTATGTGGAAGGTGTGTTCGACGACGGGCTAACGGAGTGGAACTAGCCTTCCAAGGAGTTGCATTATTTTCCAGAGATAGCATAGATCCCGAGTTGATTATGCCATATACACCAAGGCTATAATTAAACAAGTGGCCACTAGAAATCTGTTCATTTGACTGTAGAAATATGTTCAACATCCACTAAAGTAGCTAGCAAGTTTACTAGATAGCTACAGTAGTTGTTGTGGTAACCAAACAAACAGACTTGCTAGTTTAGTTAACCAAATTATCAGTCCTAGTTTGCCATCCTGAAAATCAAATTCAACAATGCCAATAATGTTTTCAATTTGACTTGTGCTTGCAAAAGTAGCTCAAATACAGAGCAAGTAAGAATGAACTATAGCCATTGAATTATACCGTGCAGATATACCATGCGTTATAGTGAATTATAAACTGGTTGGTTCGAGCCCTGAATGCTGATTGGCTGACAGCAATGGTATATCAGTCCGTATACCACGGGTATGACAAAACATTTTTTTTTTACGGCTTTAAATACATTGGTAACCAGTTTATAATAGCAATAAGGCACCTCGGGGGTTTGTGACCAATATACCACCGCAAAGGGCTGTGTCCAGGCACTCCACATTGTGTCGTGGGTAAGACCAGCCCTTAGCCATGGTATATTGGCCATATACCACACCTCCTCGGGCCTTATTGTTTAATTATACAAGAGGTTAGCTCCTCTTGTCACGCTCTGACCTTTAATATCTCAGTTTTAAAAAAATGTTTGGTTAGGTCTGGGTGTGACGAGGGTGGGTATGCTAGTTTTGTATTGTCTAGGGTTTTTGTATGTCTAGGGGTTTTGTAGGTCTAGGTATTTATATGTCTATGGTGGCCTGATATGGTTCCCAATCAGAGTCAGCTGTTTATCGTTGTCTCTGATTGGGGATTATATTTAGGTGGCCATTTCCCTTTTGTGTTTGTGGGTTCTTGTTCTATGTTCAGTTGCCTGTCTGCACTACTCATATTAGCGGCACGGTTAGTTTTTGTTCAGTGTTCATTCTAAAATAAAGAAGATTGTACGCTTATGACGCTGCGCCTTGGTCTCCTCCTTACAATGAACGTGACACCTCTGAACAACAGTGTCCTGACGAGAGAGCACATTTTCTATGCCAGGTGAAATCGTGCCTCATTAGTTTATTGTTATGGATGTATCCAAATAAATGTTAAGCAAACTCAAATGCAGCAACTTTGCTGTTATTCTGACGGTACTGTTTAATGTGACTGTTAGCAGTAGTTGACTATTTAGAAAGCCAGGGATAAGAACTTTGCCAGCAAGCATTGAAACGGAACATAAAGAACTACTGGGTCGTGTACATAGATATAAAATAATTAACTGGGTCGTGTCTCTGGCAATGGGCTAACAACCAGGTTTGGTGGGAGGATGATATAAATTTACTTAGAAAAAATACATTAAAATATATCATTTCTACAGGTAAACGTGTGCACAAGTATTGTTTTCTTTGGCAACTGTGGTAAAGCGGGAGAAAGGTCTGCGTTCCGTACTTGGAACTAATTAACTCCGCTGAGAGATTTGGCTAGGGCCTTATCCCACTGTCATCCATTATTTCCAAGGTAATGTACAGAATGTCGGCGTTTATCCCTTACATAAACACTTGCTTCAATTGCCCTTAGTGTATGTGTGCATTTGAACGTGTGCCTATCTTCATGCATTTGTGTGTACACAAGGGTGTGTCAGAGTGTGCATGCGAGTATGTGCTCGTGTGTGAGAATGTTTGCGTGTATGTGTATCATTGTCCTCTTGGCAACCTCTGGCTGTGTTACCATATGTGCTCCATTGTTGTGCTACTGATGACAGCCTTATGAAAGTGCCATTAATAGCTAGACAAAATTCTAATTAAAAAAACAGCACATTAGCAAGTAATAGCCCACAGTACTTTACCATTTTACCCCTCGACATCGCAGGTAAAAATACAAAAATAACAGGAGCACAATGGGGGGAAACTTATTCAAGTGATAAAACCAGGTGGAAAAAGAGAACAGCAATGACTACACAGTTTACTCCAAAGGCAAAATGAAAACATACATAATGGGAAATATTGTTATTGGAAGACCATGAGAGAGTTGTCCTCACCAGAAGGGTTCTCTTTCTTTCTCTCTCTCTCAACATGTTTTCATAGAGGTATTGAGCAACTAACAGTGCTCTGCTGTCTTTATTTGGTTGTCGAATTTTCTGTTTGTTTAGTTTGAAGCCATTTTAAACAGTCCTTGGGCTACAATGAAACATATGAAACATCCAGTACATTACAGATTGAAAGAAGGCGAGAGAATGTGGTGTGTGTGTGTGTGTGTGTAAGCACACGTGTGCGTATGTGGGTGCGTGCATGCATTTACTTGGTCGAGAAAGTGGGGTCTGACAGTTACTAATTGGTATAACTGGTCATTAATATGAAATAGTGGTAGGGGTATGAATACTATGAAACCCAGACCCCATCCATAACTCAAGCCAAATTCTTGATTATTCGTTATTATAAAAAGACCAACATAAGCCATCTGCAACAATGGATCCCTGGCCTAAAGAGAATACAGAAAGATAATGGACCTGCTTGTGCAGATGACTCTGTAATCTCACTCTAGTCCTGCTCTTAACCCTGTGAGCCAAACAGGAAGTGTGACAGTAAGAGTTAGCAGCTTCATTTCCTTAACATTGACTGTACCCTGAACCAGGGCCAGCCCAGGGCTCAGTGATATCAGGTAGAGATGGGTTGTTCACCAACGAACAGCTCTTTTTTGAACTGATCTTTTGGTGAATGTCGGGAACCGAATCGCAGAGACCTTCATTTGGCTCCCTTTGAACTACAACCCAGGAAATCTTTAAGTCAGATTTTCCTACCTTTTGGCAGTACTGTGGTCATTTAGCTTCTGTCAAGAAGAAATTGTGTCAGCACAAGCCAGATCTTTTATGTAATGTGGCGTGATTGTCAATCCAGTATTTCTATATCAAAACAAGAGTTATTGTATTAATATACGGTCAGGTTTTAGAGAACATATTAAGATTTCAGGCTTTATAGTTCAGCCCAGATTTTCTGCCAATGTAACCTGAGAGAGAAGCCAACAGGCTTGGAACTGCCAATAACCTGTGGTCGCTCTTTCTACTCACTGTATAACCACTGGTCCTAGGCAAGCTAAATCATTGAGCTCATGATGGGTAAGGTTGTGGTTTAGAATGGAGGAGCGGCTCCTGTATGAGTATAGGTCTAAATTGAACTTCAGTTGGTTTAGCTGACCTGCCAGCTTTGTCCAATGCATATTCCCCTAGCTCCTCCACTTTAACGGTGGTACATTTATCCGTTGGGCCCAGTCATTACCTTTCTTTGGCCAGAGTAGTCACTTGGTGGTGGTATCCCATGCCCTGGAAAGCCATAATTTAAGCCTATCAGCGCAGTCACGCTCTGTTAGCTTCAATCTCACCACGATGCCCTGCCGTGGGCCGACCCAGTGCCTTACGACCTACCACCCTGTTATGTCTAAGGTCACCACCCAGCGTCATCATCCAGCGTCATCAAGGAAGGGTAAAACTAGAACCAGTAGAATGGACTATGCATGAACTAGAATCAATAGAATGGACCTTCCCACTGAAAGCAACATATTCCTTAGTGACTGGACTGGTGGCCATTTTGGGTTATACCATTTGGAATAGTTCTAATTCTATGGCTAAATGACACCTGTAATTCTCCCTAACCTGGTAACACATGCACAATAAACATGCAACCGTATGAGTTAGGCCCTTTGATTGACATGACAGGGTTCATGCTGGAGAGATGAGGGACACAACAGAACGTCTTCCACTTCAGGCACAACATCAAATTCTGTTGAATCGCCCATTTAAATCTTTCAAGACTTCCCAGTGAGTGAAGGACTTGTCTGGACTTAACCCGGGAGTGCATTTTTGCTAGAACCACCTAGAACCAATCTCCGATATAAAGCCGAAAAAGTAGGCAACCATTATGTCAGATCGTGAAATGCGCATTCAAATACATTTACCCGGCCAAATGATTAGATCACCTGCAAAAAAGAAAAAAAAGAGGATGTTTATTTTTAACGCACGGCAGAAATGAGAGGGGACCAGAATGTATGCACTCTCCCCACTCATAATTGTTTCTGCAGTCAGAATTATTTTGTAACTTATCTGCAAATAAGAGTTATGTTGAGCTCAAAAAGCAGTAGTAGCAAATCAGCATTTAGGCGTGTAACATTACTGTACCTTATGCCAGAGGTATCTACTCATCAGGCCAAAATCTTCATATGCCATTAGTGAAATGCTCCTATGTTCAGTCCAGCTTGGACTGTTTTACATACGAACCACCGTGAGGCGCAAAGAAATGGTAAATGTGTAAAAGAGCTCATAAAGCTAATTTCGAGGTGTCTGTAATTGGGTTTTTCACAAGTGGAATTACGGCATGCTAGCACACCGCTAACGCATTTCTCCCACGTAATTGACTAATAATGGGTTTTTTACAGGTCGAGTTTGGTCTGGACGGTTAGATCACTCCCTATTAGAGCCTATTCATTGCTGAGTCTGTGGTCAAACTAATTGTACTTGAAACTGGACCCCCGAACCACATTGAGTTTTATGGATCAAACAGGCTGTTAAAGGCCATTGGCTTTCTGAAAGAAGTACACTATTTATGAGAACCATTCGACCTCAAAGTTCAAATATTGAACAGTATGTACCAGTATTTAATTGTGACGTGAGTTGTTGTCTCCTGTTGAGATCATTTGGTAGCAGATTTTATTTTTTTTCAATTGCAAATGGGGAATTGCCCTTTTGAAAACACATGCACAGAATCATGAACACACACATAGACAAGCAGAAGCACAAACCGGTACGCAGGCAGCATACATTTTGCCAGTGTTGCTTTACACCAGCCTCCTAACGATAAGTTCATCACACAGGTCGGCCTGGCAACGACATTTAAGTGCCCTTTAATTTCCGTTAACTTCATAATTACTCAGATACCACAGAGTTCACATCCCATGGTAGCACCTATGTATACATTGTTTATTTAAAAAAAATAAGGATTTAGGATAGGAGAGAGAGAGAGAGAGCGATCAAGTACTGCATTATCATTAACAGCAGGCTACTACATTTCAGTGAAATCAATGTCAAATTGGCTTTTTACTGAACAACAGAGCATGTATTCACCCCATCTGGTCACCGATGCCTTAGATCACACAAAAACACTATACCCATCTTGGCCTAAACACCAGCACCACACGTAACTTCCACAAGACTATGAACAATCTGAGAGAGAAGGCAAGGGCCTTCTACACCATCAAACGGAACATAAAATTCTACATCCTTTTAGGATCTGGCAAAAAAAAACTTGAATAAATTATAGAACCCATTGCCCTCTATGATTGTGAGGTCTGGGGTCCATTCACCAACCAAGAATTTACAAAATGGAACAAACACCACATTGAGACATGCAGAATTTTGCAAACACATCCGCCGTGTACAACGTAAAACACCCAATAATGCATGCAGAGCAGAATTAGGACACTACCCACTAATTATCAAACTCCAGAAAAGACAGTAAGTTCTACAACCATACCAAACCTTCCATAACAAAACCCTGAGCCACAAAGAGATGAACCCAGAGAAGTGTTCCCTCAGCCAACTGGTTCTGGGGCTCTGTTCACAAACACAAACATGCCCCACAGCCGCAGGACAGCAACACAATTAGACCAAACCAAATCATGAGAAAACCAAAGATAATTACTTGACACATTGGAAAGAATTAACCCCACAAAAAAACATAGCACACTAATGCTATTTGGCCCTAAACAGAGAGTACATAGTGGCAGAATACCTGATTACTGTGACTGACCCAAAATTAAGAAAAGCTTTGACTAAGTACATTCTCAGTGATCATAGACTTGCTATTGAGAGAGGCCTGCGTAGGGGAGGTTGACATAAAGTGTAGTCAACTTTGTTCTAAGGGCTGAAATAATCTGATTGGTATAGGGCAGAACAAATCCGATTGGTTTCTAAAAGTTCAATGAGCGGAGTTTAATAGATGCACAACTTTTGAAAACATGGCGGAAATTTGAACTGAGAATCTTGTAAAGAAAACTAACATTTTGAAATCATAATTGTGCTACAGTAGTCAGACAAATGGTATCCTAACTTGAAGCAAAGAGTAAAATGTAGCAAGCTAATCAGAGCAAGCAATAAATAGAGCTAACTAGGTGTTAAATATACAAGTTAACTAATATTTGCTTTATTGAAATGTTATCTTTAATAATCTATATAAAAACGGGGATGGTCAGTCATGCTGCCCACAGGGGAGCAATGTAAAATGCTAAGCTAAATAGAGCTAGTGAGCTAACGAGCGCTAGCATAACATTGTAAGTAACAAGAACATTTCCCAGGACAAAGACATGTCTGATATGGGCATAAAGCTTAAATTCTTGCTAATCTAACTGCACTGTCCAATTTACAGTAGCTATTACAGTGAAAAAATGCCCTGCTATTGTTTGAGGAGAGTGCACAACAAAACCTTTTATCACAGCAACGGGCTTGATACATTCACCTCTGAAGGTAAATAATGTACTTACATTCAGTAATCTTCAGTCAAAATTTAAAAAAAGAGGGACGATTCTTAAGAGGTTAACCCAAATTAACATCACCCAAAGGACATCCAGCCAACTTGGCACAAGTTGGCCAGCATCCCTGTGGAACGCTTTAGAATTTGCAAATAAATTCATAAAAAATCTTACAATGTGATTTTCTGGATTTTTTTTCTCATTTTGTCTGTCATAGTTGAAGAGTACCTATGATGAAAATTACAGGCCTCTCTCATCTTTTTAAGTGGGAGAACTTGGACAATTGGTGGCTGACTAGATACTTTTTTTACCCCACTATATTTGAGACCTAGCTAGCTCAATTCTATAACTCAACATTGCTGAGATTGCTATTTACTAGCCAACTATTTAAGTTATTTGTAACTTATTTTGTACATAATGTTTCTGCAAATGTATCTTGCAGCAAAAAAATAGCTCCTGGATATCAGGACAGTGATCACTCACCTCAGATTAAACAACGATTTTTTTCCTTCAACAAGCAAGACGCACAGGACATTCTCCAAACACCCGAACAGGATCCGTTATTTGCCGGATGCCTGGTCAGGAGCCGGAAAAGGTGAGTGGGAAAGCTGCCGTTACTGTCAATACTACTCGCCAATGTCCAATCATTGGACAACAAACTAGACAAGGTACGATCACGAATATCCTACCAACGGGACATCAAAAACTGTAATATCCTATGTTTCACTTAAACGTGGCTGAATGACGGCATGGATATATACGCTGCACCGGCAAGATCGAACAGCACACACGAGGGGGGGGGGGGTCTGTGCATTTGTAAACAACAGCTGGTGCATGAAATCTAAGGAAGTCTCTAGATTGTGCTCGCCTGAAGTAGAGTATATTGTAATACATTTCAGGCCTCACTACTTGCCTAGAGAGTTTGAAGCTATACTTTTTGTGGCTGTTTATTTACCACCACAGACAGATGCTGGCAATAAGAATGCACTCAGTCAGCTGTATAAGAAAATAAGGAAATAAGCAAACAGGAAACCACTCAACAAGAGGCGGCGCTCCTAGTGGCCGGAGACTTTAATGCAGGGAAACTTATATCCGTTCTACCAAATTACCATCAACATGTTAAATGTGCAACCAGAGGGAAAAAACAATTCAAGATCACCTGTACTCCAGAAACGCGTACAAAGCTCTCCCTCGCCCTCCATTTGGCAAATCCGTACACAACTCTATCCTTCTGAGTCCTGCTTACAAGCAAAAATTAAAGCAGTAAGCACCAGTGACTCGGTGTCTAAAAAAGTGGCCAATGAAGCAGATGCTAAACTATAGGACTTTTTTGCTATCACAGACTGGAACATGTTCCAGGACTTTTCCGATGTAATTCAGGAGTACACCACATCAGTCACCAGCTTTATCAATAAGTGCATCGAAGACGTTGTCCCCACAGTGACTGTACGTACATACCCCAACCAGAAGCCATGGATTACAGGCAATATTTGCACTTAGCTAAAGGGTAGAGCTTCCGATTTCAAGGTGCAGGACTCTAACCCGGAAGCTTACAAGAAATCCTGCTATGCCCTGCGACAAAACATCAAACAGGCAAAGAGCCAATACAGGGCTAAGATTGAATCATACTACACCGGCTCCGACGCTCGTCTTATGTGGCAGGGCATGCAAACTATTACAGACTATAAAGGGAAGCACAGCCACGAGCTGCCCAGTGACACAAGCCTACCAGATGTGCTAAACCATGGGACAACGCAGCCATCATACCACTCAGGAAGGAGACACGTTCTGTCTCCTAGAGATGAACATACTTTGGTGCAAAAAGTGCAAATCAATCCCAGAACAGCAAAGGACCTTGTGAAGATGCTGGAGGAAACAGGTACAAAAGTATCTATATCCACAGAAAAACGAGTCCTATATCGACATAACCTGAAAGGCCACACAGTAAGGAAGAAGCCACTGCTTCAAAACCGGCATAAAAAAAGCCAGACTACAGTTTGCAACTGCACATGGAGACAAAGATTGTACTTTTTGAAGAAATGTCCTCTGGTCTGATGAAATAAAAATAGAACTCTGGCCATAATGACCATCATTATGTTTGGAGGAAAAGGGAGGCTTGCGAGCCGAAGAATTACCATCCCAACCGTGAAGCACGGGGGTGGCAGCATCATGTTGTGGGGGTGCTTTGCTAAAGGAGGGGTTGGTGCAGTTCACAAAATAAATGGAATCATGAGGGAGGAAAGTTGTGGATGTATTGAAGCAACATCAAGACATCGGTCAGGAAGTTAAAACTTGGTCGCAAATGGGTCTTCCAAATGTACAAAGACCCAAGCATACTTCCAAAGTTGTGGAAATATGGCTTCAGGACAACAAAGTCAAGATATTGGAGTGGCCATCACAAAGCCCCGACCTCAATCCTATAGAAAATGTGGGGGCAGAACAGAAAAAAAGCGTGTGCTTGGAGCTCAATTACGCAGGTACTCTCCTGAAATGGACGACAGAAACAACTGGATTCGTTATCCCTTTCATGCTTTGCCTCCAGTCCACTTACCGATATCTGAACAAGAGAGACTCATCGAAATTGCAGCAACAGTTCTGTGAAAATTTAATCAGAAGCCACTGACAGATTTCTGGATTGGGCTGCAATCAGAGTTTCTTGCCTTGGCAAATCGCACTGTTAAGGCACTGATGCCCTTTGCAACCACATTCCTATGTGAGAGTGGATTATCGGCCCTCACTAGCATGAAAACTAAATACAGGCACAGACTGTTTGTGGAAAATGATTTAACATTTGTGTTGTCTTATGGGTCAAAAATGACCCGCCACTATGTTTAACAGCAGAGAAAACACCCTAAATGATATTTTTTCACCTTGAAATTTCATTACTTTTCCTATAGTGACTCCAACATCAGAAAAAGTGAACCATCGCCTTTGTTCATATTTCCATGAACACCACAAAAAACCCAGAGACACACACACACACACACACAAGAAATTGAGATTATGTGTGGTACTGATTGAACTCAGCTAGCAGGTCCTGAAGAGGAAGATCACCGTGGTTGGCACAGTTAGAAAGAACAAGCCCTGCACACCTCGCAACAAGGGGGAGCAAACTGCACAAAACGGCTGAGGTCAGTGATTGTGAGGAGGGGAAGCCATCATCCTGGACTACAACCACAACAAAGGAGGTGTGGACAACCTGGACAAGGTGATTGGAACTTACAGCTGCAGGAGGATGACTGCCCGCTGGCCCCTGGTCATCCTCCATAACATCATGGATGTGTCCTCATACAATGCCTTAGTGATATGGAACAAGATCAACCCTACCTGGATGGCTGATAAGCGGAACAAGAGGAGGGTGTTCCTGGAGCTGCTGGAAAAGGCATTTGTAACAATCGTCTTCGGGAGAAAGAGAGGAGGACCAAAGCGCAGCGTGGTAAGTGTTCATAATTTTAATTACAGGAAGCACTAAGCACTGAATCAATACAAAAATAACAAAATGAACGAACCAGTCCTGTCTGGTGACATACACACGTAACACAAAGACAGAAAATAAACACCCACAAAACCTAGGTGGAAAAAGGCTACCTAAGTATGATTCTCAATCAGAGACAACTAACGACACCTGCCTCTGATTTAGAACCCTACTAGGCCGAACACAAAAACCAACATAGAAAAATAAACATAGACTGCCCACCCCAACTCACGCCCTGACCATACAAAAACAAAGGAACTAAGGTCAGAACGTGACAGCACTTGTAACCCCACACATTCAAAGAAGGGAGCGCCTCCCCGCACAGCAGCCTTTGCAGTGCTTGTGGGGCTGAATCTTGTCCTGATGCTGCAGCTGTGGCAGGCAAGAGGAGGAGATGCCAATTCTGCCCCCCAAAGAAGGACTGCTGCATTTGAGAAATGCATCTGCAATGTCCATGTACACACACTTGCATACTGTCCTACATCCTGGATCATTGTTACTCTAACTTCCTCGACGCAAGGCACTCAAACAAGCTAAGCGTCAGTATAGAGACAAATTAAAGTCGCAATTCAACGGCTCAGACACGAGAGGTATGTGGCAGGGTCTACAGTCAATCACAGACTACAAAAAGAAAACCAGCCCCGTCGCGGACACCGATGTCTTGCTCCCAGACAAACTAAACAACTTCTTTGCTAGCTTTGAGGACAATACAGTGCCACCGACACGGCCCGCTACCAAAACCTGCGGGCTCTCCTTCACCGCAGCCAACATGAGTAAAATGTTTAAACGTGTTAACCCTCGCAAGGCTGCCGGCCCAGACGGCATCCCTAGCCGTGTCCTCAGTGCATGCGCAGACCAGCTGGCTGGTGTGTTTACGGACATATTCAATCAATCCCTATCCCAGTCTGCTATTCCCACATGCTTCAAGTGGGCCACCATTGTTCTTGTTCCCAAGAAAGCTAAGGTAACTGAGCTAAACGACTATCGCCCCGTAGCACTTACTTCCGTCATCATGAAGTGCTTTGAGAGACTAGTAATGGATCATACCACCACCACCGTACCTGACACGCTAGACCCACTCCAATTTGCTTACCGCCCCAATAGGTCCATAGACGACGCAATCGCAATCACAATCACACTGCACACTGCCCTAACCCATCTGGACAAGAGGAATAGCTATGTAAGAATGCTGTTCATCGACTACAGTTCAGCATTTAACACCATAGTACCCTCCAAACTCTTCATTAAGCTTGAGACCCTGGGTCTCGACCCCGCCCTGTGCAACTGGGTCCTGGACTTTCTGACGGGACTCCCCCAGGTGGTGAGGGTAGGAAACAACATCTCCACCACGCTGATCCTCACCACTGGGGCCCCAAAAGGGTGCTTTCTCAGCCTTCTCCTGTACTCCCTTTTCACCCATGACTGCGTGGCCATGCACGCCTCCAACTCAATCATGAAGTTTGCAGACGACACTACAGTGGTAGGCTTGATTACCAACAATGACGAGACGGCCTACAGGGAGAAGGTGAGGGCCCTCAGAGTGTGGTGTCGGGAAAATAACCTCACACTCAACGTCAACAAAACAAAGGAGATGATCGTGGACGTCAGGAAGCAGCATAGGGAGCATCACCCTATCCACATCGATGGGACAGTAGTGGAGAAGGTGGAAAGTTTTAAGGTCCTCGCTGTACACATCACGGACAAACTTAAATGGTCCACCCACGCAGACAGTATTGTGAAGAAGGCTTAACAGCACCTCTTCAACCTCAGGAGGCTGAAGAAATGTGGCTTGTCACTAAAAGCACTCACAAACTTTTACAGATGCACAATTGAAAGCATCCTGTCGGGCTGTATCACTGCCTGGTACAGCAACTGCTCCGCCCACAACCATAAGGCTCTCCAGAGGGTAGTGAGGCAAACTACCTGCCCTCCAGGACACCTACACCACCCGATGTCACAGGAAGGCCAAAAAGATCATCAAGGATAACAACCACCCGAGCCACTGCCTGTTCACCCCGCTATCATCCAGAAAGTGAGTTTAGTACAGGTGCATCAAAGCTGGGACCGAGAGGCTGAAAAACAGCTTCTATCTCAAGGCCATCAGACTGTTAAACAGCCACCACTAACATTGAGTGGCTGCTGCCAACATACTGACTCAAATTTCTGGCTGCTTTAATAATTAAAAATTGGATGCAATAAATCTATCACTAGTCACTTTAAACAATGCCACTTTATATATTGTTGACATACCCAACATTACTCATCTCATATGTATATACTGTACTCTATACCATCTACTGCATCTTGCCTATGCCATTCAGCCATTGCTCGGCCATCGTTCGGCCATCACATTTTTGTTATGTATCTATTATCTTGTTTTATTCTTATTTATTGGCGTTGTTTATACACCTTATAGGTGGGGGAAATGGTTTTAAAAAATGGGAGAAGACTAGTATTTTGTAGTTGAATTCCTCAATGTACAGTATATAAGAATATATCACTATGTTGCCAAAGAAGTTCAAGACTGTTATTGTTTCCCTTCAATAAAACGCATTCAAAACTACTTTCTGCACATTTCTGCTACTTTCTTAGGCTATACAAGTGCTATCTCTTGCTAAAAATTCATGTTTACACCTATGCAGTACCTTTAGCAATAATAATAATAAACCTCTACTTTAGTAAAGAAAACAATTATGACAGGTGTGTTGTAATAAAAACGAGTGGTGTCCACTGATTAAATGCAGTCTTTCTGCGTTGTGTAGAGGGAAAACCCAGATATTCACAAAGTTTGTAATGAATGACAGGTTGTTTCTTCATGCAAAATAGATTTGGGGTTTTAAATTCAATTAAGCTGCTTTATTTTAGGGGTTTAGTGAAGGTGGGTCATTTTTTACCCTTAGGACAAGGGGAGTATTCAGAATGTTAAGACTACACAAGGGTTAAGACTGAGACTCTCTCCAATACAACATTGCGGAGTTATGTGCAGCCTTTCAAGCACACCCTTCTCATTAACCTGTGGTGAGTTATTCACAATTGTTGATGAACCAATAAGGTTTTGTATGTAAGATGGCTAAATAAAGAGCAAAATTATTGATTATTTTTATATTATTATTTGTGCCCTAGTCCTATAAGAGCTCTTTGTCACTTCCCACGAGCCAGGTTGTGACAAAAACTCACACTCATTCTTATGTTTAATAAATGTATCGTATAGTGTGTGTGTGTGTGTGTGTGTGTGTCAAGCTTACAATGATGGCAAAAACAACATTTGAGAGTGTGCTGACCCTAGTGCTAGAGGGGGTACGCAGCTAGAGGATGAATGTTTGAAGGGGTACGGGACTATAAAACGTTTGGGAACCACTGGTGTAGATGAAAAGATCATTAGAATGATGATTTTAATAAAGGAACAATGAAACCCCATTGAATGTATTATAACTTTTAATTTAGTATAGAATAGATAAATAAATGTAGGACAATTTTGTTCAAGTTTTTAGAATAAACATTTGGTATTAAAAAAGAACACAAAGTTTGTTGTTTCATCTATACTGAACAAAAATATAACCACAACAAGTGTTGGTCCCATGTTTCTTGAGCTGAAATAAAAGATCCCAGAAAATGTCCATACCCACAAAAAAACGTATTTCTCTCAAATGTTGTGCACAAATCTGTTTACATCCCTGTTAGTGAGAATTTCTCCTTTGCCAAGATAATCCATCCACCTGCCAGGTGTGGCATATCAAGAAGCTGATTTAAACAGCATGTTCATTACACAGGTGCATCTTGTGCTGGGACAATAAAAGGCCACTCTAAAATATGCAGTTTTGTCACAAAACACAATGCCACAGATGCCTCAATGTAGCTAGACAAGGACGGGAAATAGATGTCCTCTGGCTACACTATGGTGCTAGCCTAGAGTATGTTATTGAGACTACTGTAGACCTTCATTGCAAAACAGTGTGTTTTAATCAGGTATTTGGTGACGTGAATATATTTCGCATAGTTTTATCTAAAAAGTATAACCTTTTTAATGTTTCACTATTTTTCTGTATTTTTACTTCCTCCTCTGAGGAGTCTCCACTGGAGTACACATTCTCCAGATATGTATGTCCTTAATTTGATATATGGAGCTCGGATATTCTCTTTAATGGGACAGTTTTTACATGCATCCAATCCGGACTTCTGAAATCTCCCAGGGAGATATCTCGGGTGAGATATATTCAACACACGCACCTGATAGGCTTGCACCAACTCCATAAAGGGTAAGTGTCAGCATGCTGACATATCTAAGCCTTTATATTCAGACATGAACGAATTCACATATCTTCAGAAATGTATCTTATCTGTAGTCATACCTGATCATTTACGTATCCGTATTGGTATGTCTGATCGAAAATGTTTTCAGAAATGTATCTTATCTGTAGTCATACCTGATCATTTACGTATCCGTATTGGTATGTCTGATCGAAAATGGGCTAAATCCGACTCATGTAATGTCCAGTGCCCAAATGATTTTACCTGTTAAGGCGCTGAAAATCATCGTGCTTCACATTAAGGTGACATATCTGAGCATACATTTACACAATAATCAGTAGTAGGCTACACAAGGCATGTAAAGGCAAACATCTGAAAAAATGCAGCATAGCAAATCCACAACACATGTTTTCTGGGAAGATGTAAACATAGACCAATGTTTGCGAATTTAAAAAAAAAATAAGTATTTAACAGAAAATAAAAGTTGCACACCCTCTATACCCCTACCTGCCCAGTTTGTTGTTGTGGACAATTTGATGGGTGCAGATTGGGTCATCTGCGGCAGTCCCTCGCAGTCCAGACCCAACGCCTTGGTAGAGTGTTGGTCTGTGTCCACTCCAAACTGTTAATGCATAAATCATGGATCAAAACTGTGTCAATATTGCAAGAAAATATTGTAATTTCAAGTAACCAAACTACAATGTAGCTACTGTACCTGCTTCATTCATGACAAGAAAACAAACTGGAATCAGATAATGTTAGCTAGCTAGCCAAGTTGCTAGTTAGTTATCTAGCTAGCAAGTTAGCTTATATTACAAAGTAATGTTTAAAAAACATTTTTTTTTAATTGTACCCCTTTTTCTCCACAATTTCGTGGTATCCAATTGTTTTTTTAGTAGCTACTATCTTGTCTCATCACTACAACTCCCGTACAGACGAAGGTTGAAAGTCATGCGTCCTCAGATACACAACCCAACCAAGCCGCACTGCTTCTTAAAACAGCGCGCATCCAACCCGGAAGCCAGCCGCACCAATGTGTCGGAGGAAACACCGTGCACCTGGCAACCTTGGTTAGCGTGCACTGCGCCCGGCCCGCCACAGGAGTCGCTGGTGCGCAATGAGACAAGGATATCCCTACCTGCCAAGCCCTCCCTAACACGGACGACGCTAGACCAATTGTGCGTCGCCCCACCGACTTCCCCGTCGTGGCCGGTTACAACAGAGCCTGGGCGCGAACCCAGGGTCTCTGGTGGCACAGCTGGCGCTGCAGTACAGCGCCCTTAACCACTGCGCCACACGGAAAAGTAATGTTAATACAAAATATGCCTAAATGTTTTAAAACGTTAGCTTTAGCCTTCAAGCTTTTTCATTATTTGTTAGCTAGCTAGGCTACCTGTTAGTTTTTACCCCATATTAAGCCTAGATAGCTAACGTTAGCCCTACTTGCTAATGGCCAAATTAGCTGTCTTTCTTGATTTTTAAAATAAAGAAAACATCAATCAATCAAATGTATAAATCCCCTTTTACATCAGCAAATGCCACAAAGTGCTTATATAGAACCCAGCCTAAAACCCCAAAAGGATGGATTTCATATTTGTCAAATATTATATTTGCATGTGCTGAAAACTCGTTCTTATTTTCAGCATATCAAAAAGCATAACAAGATCCGCATATGGACTTCAGCCACGAGATGCATATCTGGACTCAATATAGCTTCCTATCTTGAATGTGCTAAGAAAATACTTATATGCTATGTCTCTACAGTCAGTATTTGTCAATATGAAGAGAGAAAATAGGATGTCACATATCTCCCGTAGGAAATGTCCATGTGTGATACTCAGAGTAATATCATATATCATATATCCATATCCATATGGTCCATATCCACAAAACTCCAAATATGCATTGGAAATGGTCTGTATATTCTCTTGAATATCAAAATGGTGTAATGTAACCAGTACGCTCTCGCACGCACACACACACACACACACACACACACACACACACACACACACACACACACACACACACACACACACACACACACACACACACACACACACACACACACACACACACACCTCAAAATGCTCCTTTGAGGACCCCTCTTTTAGCCATACTTACACCAGAAACTTCACATGTACAGAAGCACCTGTTTTCAATATACTTTGTATCCCTCATTTACTCAAGTGATTGCTTTACTTTGGTAGTTACCTATATGTACACCCTTTATCTAGGTAAATTATTGGTAAATGATTGTCTTGGTTGCCAGTTGCATTATAGAACAAGTGTGAAACTAGACATTATTAGAAGGAGAAGCAACCCCAGTTAAAAATGTCTGGTCAGCACAGCATAGTCCATTTGATCTATTGTGTTTTGTGGAGCATTTGCCATTTGCCATTGTTATTACAGTTTTTTTTGATTGCTAAATGACAGTGGGCACAACTGGAGTCACATGTGCAAAACTCTAACTACAGTCTGCACTACCAACAGTCACCTGAGCTAAACAGTTCACATCACCTGCAAAACTCATTCCAAGCAACACAACTCTTAACACATGGCTCAAAACACGCTCAGTGCAGCCAAACACTATGCACAACCCTCACTGAGATAACACACACTGTCACTCAGAACACACTGAGAGTAAAAACACTAGCATCAAACACCAATACAGAAAATACAAACTTTTCATCTTTACAGTTTGAACAATTTCAGTGACTTCATACAAAGTAATATTTTCTTCAAAGAAAAGAGTGACATTCTTTCACATGATTTATTACATTTTTTAGAACATAACAATTCTTTAAGGTAAATGAAAATTAGCAGTTTGCTTCAATAGTCTGTAGTAATTTACGGAATTACAGTAATGAGAAAAAAAAGTAGAAACTAAAAGTACATACTGTAATTCAAACAAATAATTGAGGGGCTAATCCTGCCTCTCTCTAGCATCAGGCCACAGGTTTTCTTCAACATCACATCTAATGTTTTCTCTTGCCATGCACCTGGGGAAGAACCTTCTGGAGTGCCTTATCCATCCCTGGCAGTCCTCTGGACTCGTGTCCTCACATCCGGCACGCATGGCTTCCAAAAGAGACATTTGGTCATGTGGGTGGTGACCAAACACTTTCCACCTCCAGGCAGAGAAAACTCCTCTATTGGGTTGAGGAAGGGTGAATATGCAGGCAGGTACAAAACCATAAATCTGTGATGTGCTGCAAACCAATCTGTGACAGCTGCAGAGTGGTGAAAAGCAACGTTATCGCAAACTATGACAAAAACTTGGGGGTTTCTTACTGGCTCCCCCTGTTCTGCTGGCACTAGCTGAGCATAGAGCTGTTCTAGGAAAGCTATAAGCCTTTCTGTGTTGTATGGGCCAATGAGTGGTGTGTTGAGAAGCAAACCATCATTGGCCATTGCAGCACACATGGTGATATTTCCCCCCCTTTGGCCTGCAACCTCCACAGTGGCCCTTTGACCTATAACATTCCTTCCTCTGCGCCGTGTTTTGGCAAGGTTAAATCCAGCTTCATTGATAAATACAAATGAATGTGGTCTTTCCAGTGCTTCCACCTCCATTACTCTCTGAAAAACAGTAAGTGCACAGTTTTACTGTAGAAATGCTAGTGTTTTTTTTTACTGTAAATATTTTGTATAGCTGTGTACGTAACCTCAGATGTCTTACCTGGACATATTGGTATCTTTGCTCTTTTACCCGTTCACTGTTTCTCTCGAACGGTACAGTGTATAACTGTTTCATTGTAACTTGGTGTTTCTTTAGGACTCGGGCAATAGTTGTTGTGCTGACAGAATTAACATTTTCAAATATATCATTATCAGCCAACACTTTATCTTGAATCTCCCGCAGTTTTATTGCATTGTTGACAACAACCATGTCAACAATAGCATTTTCCTGCGCATCTGAAAATATTTTTCCTCTTCCCCCTGTTGGGGGCAGCCTTTGGGTCCTGTTGTAAAAAATATATTTTACAGTAAAACTTACTGTAATATATATCTGTGTAAATATTCTATAATTGCAATACAAAATAGATTCCTGTGATGTTTTCATTTACTGTAAGGATGTAACTCTCACCTGTTTGCATGATGGAAAATTCGCATTACAGATGCCACTGTGGATCTTTGCAGATTGGGTTGCACCCTCAACCCTGCCTCTCTCAATGAGAGACCATGGTTCACGACATGGTCTATAAGTGTAGCCCTTATTTCATCTGAAATAACAGCTCTTTGTCTTCTTTGTCTTCCTCCACGCATCCGCCCTCTCCCTGCCACCCTTCTCCCTCCACGAACCCATCTTCCTTGTTCCATTTCCAAAATGAGTCTTTCTGAGCTCTACCTATATATACTGTAATATGTGTGTGTGTTCACTAACAAGTCTAAAACAAGACACCTGCTTAGCCTTTCAGCTGAAATTGCAATCAGCAGTGTATGAAAGGCACAAGGCTGAAATCTATTCCGTTTTGAATGTGTGGTTCACAGTTTTGACAGCAGTGTGTTAGCATTTGAACAAAGTGCTGTAAATCCACAGTGTTGTGCAGGTTGTGGTTAAAGTCATGGGATAAGTGTGTAGAGTTTTGAAAACTGTTGTTCAAGCAATGAAAAATGAACTAGAGTTTGGTCCACATGAACTGCTGCTGTGCAGACTGTAGTTAGAGTTTGCACATGTGACTCCAGTTGTGTCCACTGTCGTTTAGCAATCGAAAAAAACTGTATGTAAGACAGGACACATAACAATGGTCATCTGGTCTATGACCTGTAATGAAGCCAGGTATTTGTTAGTGAACACTTCATAAGCTCTCAATATCCTGCTCATATGAATTATGATCATTATGTCTGATCTGTGTAGTGGCTCACCGAGAGAGACTCTTGAGCATTGCCTTGTTTTGTCTTGGTTGCCAGGCAGGCGAATACCAAAACAGTATTTGGAGACCTTATGAAACTGGTGGTTAACACACAGCAAATTTCCCACTGAAGGGCACATGTATTGTGGAGAGCACCTGGGACAAACCTGGGAGACACCACATTTCTCAGGCTCTGCTAAACTTCTGGGATACACCATATTCAAACACACACATATACGCACACATGCATGTTTTACTATCCTTGTGGGGACCAAACAATTGGTTCCAATTCAAAATCCTATTTCCCCTAACCCCTAACCCTAAACCTAACCTTAACTTCTAACCCTAACCCCAAACTCCTAATTTTAGGCCTAATTGTAACCCTAACCTGAAACCTAACCCCTAAGCCTAAAATAGTATTTCCTTGTGATCGGCAACATTTCTGAATTGTCCTTGTTTTACCATCCTTGTGAGGACTTCTGGCACCCACAAGGATAGTAAAACCAAAATCACACACACGCACACACACACGCACGCACGCACACACACACACGCACACAAACACACCCTCCTGTCCCTCCCCCACACTCCAGCAGATTGGGTTGTCTTGTGGTAGTCGTGTCTGGGACATTAAGCTGCGAGGAGGCTGTGAGAATGATAGAGCACTCACAGGAATAAGGCTGAAGCAAACTCACTCAAGATGTGTTTTGTTTGAATCAGGCCTCTGTTTCAGCACATGCGGACTGGAAATTACAGGCTTACTATAGAGGAATTTGGTAGAGTGTGTGTATGTATACCATTCTCAATGGAAATGCGTGTGTATGTGTAGCTTCTCAATAGATGTACACATACACCCCCGCAGCCCTCGCAAGGGGTTGGGGGCCCCCTGGAGGTCGCTCCATCTTTCCAGATAGTGTATGAACATGCAAAAATGCAAAAATGCTTAGAAATTACAGTAAATGTACTTTAAAACAGCACCATTTTCTCTCAGCCTTATGAAAAATGTAGAATAGCATGAGATTGGCTATAAAACTTCACACACAAACACACACACAGCGTGTTGTCCCCAAACGACCTCTCAGTAAGGACACCCTTTCTCTCCCTCTCTACAGCCACTCCCTCTCTCAGGGCCCAGCCAGATATACCCAGAGGAATAAATAATCTCTCTCTCCCTACTCCTTCAATCGCTCTTCCACTACCTCTCCCTCTATCTCTATCTCCCTCTTTACAGCCACTCCCTCTCTCGGGGCCCAGCCAAATATACCAAGATGTGGGAAATAAAGAATCTGTCTCTTCCTTCTCCTTAAATCTCTCTCCCACTCCCGTTCTGGCTTTCATTTCAAAGAGCTTTATTGGCATAGAAAACATATGTTTACATTATCAAGGCAAGTTAAATAGATCATGAACAAATGTGAAATAAACAATCAGAAATTAACAGTAAAGTTTACACTCACAGAAGTTTCAAAAGAATAGAGACATTCCAGATGATATATTATGGATATGTAGAGTGTTGTAACAATGTGCAAAAGGGAATATAAATAAACAAATAAAATGGGCAGTATTTACAATGGTGTTTGTGCTTCACTGGTTTCCCTTTTCTTCTTTTCTTTTCTTTGCAACAGGTCACACATCTTGCTGCTGTGATGGCACACTGTGATAAACTCCCATATCTATTAAGGGAACTATCAAAATGTGATTTGTTTTCTAATTATTTGTGGGTCAGTGTAATCTGAAGGAAATATGTGTCTCTAATATGGTCATACGTTTGGCAGGAGGTTAGGAAGTGCATGTCAGTTTCCACCTCATGTTGTGGGCAGTGTGCACATAGCCTGTTTTCCTGGCCTGCAGCTTGACATAAAGTGTAGTCAACTTTGTTCTAAAGGAAGAGATAATCTGATTGATTTAATAGGGCAGAAGAAATCCAAAATTACGAAAAAAAGTTAATGGGTGGAGTTAACAGATGCGCAACTTTTGGAAACATGGCGTCGATTTGACCTGATACTGTTGTAAATAAAACTTTCTTGAGTTACAAATTGTATCATTTTGAAGTTATTCTTATGTTACATCAGTCAGACAAATGTTGGTAACACTTTACTTGACACCCAGTGCCATAACACATTATGACACTGTAATAACATGTCATAATTTGTAATGACAAGTGACATAACTTGTTATAACCTATCATACTATGGTCATAACACTGTCATGACCCATATATTTACACTTGTTATGACATACACTACCGTTCAAAAGTTTGGGGTCACTTAGAAATGTCCTTGTTTTTGAAAGAATTGATCAGAAATAGTGTGGACATGGTTATTGTAGCTGGAAACGGCAGATTTTTTACGGAATATGTACATAGACATTTAGAGGCCCTTATATCAGCAACCATCACTCCTGTGTTCCAATGGCACGTTGTGTTAGCAAATCCAAGTTTATAATTTTAAAAGACTTTTGCAATTATGTTAGCACAGCTGAAAACTGTTGTGCTGATTAAAGAAGCAATACAACTGGCCTTCTTTAGACTAGCTGAGTATCTGGATCATCAGCATTTGTGGGTTCGATTACAGGTTCAAAATGGCCAGAAACAAAGGCCTTTCTTCTTCTTCAGTATATTCTTGTTCTGAAAAATGAAGGCTATTCCATGCGAGAAATTGCCAAGAAACTGAAGATCTCGTTCAGCGCTGTGTACTACTCCCTTCACAGAACAGCACAAACTGGCTCTAACCAGAATAGAAAGAGGAGTGGGTGGCCCTGGTGCACAACTGAGCAAGAGGACAAGAACTGTACATTAGAGTGTCTTGTTTGAGAAACAGGTGCCTCACAAGTCCTCAATTGGCAGCTTCATTAAATAGTTCCCGTAAAACACCAATCTCAATGTCAACAGCGAAGAGGCGTCTCTGGGATGCTGGCCTTCTAGGCAGAGTTTCAAAGAAAAAGCCATATCTCAGATTGGCCAATAAAAATAAAAGATTAAGATGGGCAAAAGAACACAGACACTGGAGGCCAGCATCCCGGAGTCGCCTCTTCACTGTTGACGTTGAGACTGGTGTTTTGTGGGTACTATTTAATGAAGCTAGGTTAGCAGTAAAACCTCCAAATCAGCCCTAGCCTTAACAGGAAGCCAGTGTAGAGAGGCTAGCACTGGAGAAATATGATTCTAGCAGCCGTGTTTAGCACTAGCTGAAGTTTATTTAGTGCTTCAACTGAGTCGGCGGATAAAGGGTGGCTACTTTGAAGAATCTAGAATATAAAATATATTTAGATTTGTTTAAAACTTTTTTGGCTACTGCATGATTCCATATGTCTTATTGCATAGTTATGATGTCTTCACTATAATTCTACAATGTAGAAAATAGTAAAAATAAAGAAAACCCCTTGAATGAGTAGGTGTCCAAACTTTTAACTGGTACTGTATATAACATAATCATATGATTGACACATGATTATGATTATGATTGACACATGATTGATTATGGTGTAATGCAGGTATTCCCAAACTGGGGTACTGGGGGTACACGCAATTCTGTTGGGGGTACGGCAAAAAAAATATGTTATTCACATTAAACTTTTTTTCTTTTTTCCAACGGGGCTATACATTTGGGTGAGGTTTTCTTCTCCCCTGAGTAGCCTCGCTTCACTGCCAAAAATGAAATGAAACCATCTAGTGTTCAGCGAAATACCAACACAAGGTCAAATACAGGTAGCCTAGTCAAATAATGAACATCCAATCACATCAACCAGACATTTAGAAACAAAACATTTTAAAAGAGACAATTTAAAAGATATGCCACAGGAGTTTTTGTGCGAGAATAAAGATGCCTTTTGAGTAGTAAGACATGTTTTAAAGAAACAGATACCATCAATAAGAAGGGACTAGAAGAGTTATATATGGTGAGCTACCGAGTGGCTAGGACAGGCAAGCCCCAATACTATTGTGGAGGACTTCATTCTTCCTGCTGCCACATATATGGCTGGGACAAAGCTGGGGGAAAAGGCCTAAAAAACTATACCGACAAAGTCTTCATCAAACAACAATGTTTCACGATGCATCAGTGACACGGCAGGAGATATTTTGAAACACTTACTGGTTCGCATACAAGCCAGTGAATTATATGCATTACAGTTGGATGAGTCAACAGACGTGGTGGGCCTGGCACAGCTCCTGGTATATGTCCATTATGTATATGGGAGTTCAAATAAGGAAGACATCCTCTTCTGCAAACCACTGGAAACCAGGACAACACGAGAGGATATTTTTAAAGTACTGGACATCTTTGTGACATCAAATGGACTTTGGTGGTCAAGATGTGTTGGTATCTGTACTAATGGCGCAAAAGCCATGACAGAGAGACATATTGGAGTGGTAACGCGTGTGCAAGCAGTTGCTCCCAATGCCACTTGGGTACACTGCAGCATCCACCGAGAGGCTCTTGATGCCAAGGGAATGCCTGACAGCTTGAAAGACCTGTCGGACACTACAGTGAAAATGGTTAACTTTGTTAAAACAAGGCCCCTGAACACTCGTGTATTTTCGACATTATGCAATGATATGGGCAGCGACCATGTAACGCTTTTACAACATACAGAAGTGCCCTGGTTATCAAGGGGCCAAGTATTGACACATTTTCTTTAATTGAGAGACGAGCTTAAAGTTTTCTTTACTGACCATAATTTTCACTTGTCTGACTGCTTGCATGATGACAAGTTTCTCACACCACCGGCTTATCTGGGTGATGTTTTTTCCTGCCTGAATGATCTGAATCAACGATTACAAGGACTGTCCGCAACTATATTCAATGTGCGGGACAAAATTTTGACTATAATTAAGAACTTGGAGCTCTTTTCTGTCTACATTTACAAGGACAACACGAAGGTCTTTCCATCATTGTACAATTTTTTGTATGCAAATGAACTCAAGCTTACAGACAATGTCAAATGTGATATAGAGAAGCACCTGAGTGAGCTGGGTGCGCAATTACGCAGGTATTTTCACAACACAAACAACTGGATTCGTTATGCCTTTCATGCCCTGCCTCCAGTCCACTTACCGATATCTGAACAAGAGAGCCTCATCGAAATTGCAACAAGCGGTTCTGTGAAAATTGAATATAATCAGAAGCCACTGCCAGATGGCTGCGTTCAGAGTTTCTTGCCTTGGCAATCGCGTTGTTAAGACACTGATGTCCTTGGCAACCACGTACCTATGTGAGAGTGGATTCTCAGCCCTCACTAGCATGAAAACTAAATACAGGCCCAGGCTGTGTGTGGAAAATGATTTAAGACTCTCTCCAATTGTAAGATGCCTCACTAGGTTTATTTAGGAGGAAAAACAATCTTCTCCTAAATAAATCACAACGGCTCAAACGACCATGAGAATAGCCTGTGACGCAATCTAGCACACGCACCAAACACAGAAATAATCCCGCACAAAACACCAGCAGGCAACAAGGTTAATAAACCCACAGAAATTAACTCAATAGAACACAGGTGTAAGAAACAGACAGAACCAAACGAAAAAGAAAAATAGATCGGTGGTAGCTAGTAGGCCGGTGATGACGACCCCCGAGCCCCTCCCAAACAGGGAGAGGAGCCACCCTCGGTGGAAGTCGTGACACCAATACAACCCACAGAGTTATGTGCATATTTTCAAGCACAACCTTCTCATTAACCTGTGGTGCATTATTCACAATTTTTACGAATAAATAAGGTTTTATATGTAAGATGGCTAAATAAAGATAAAAATGATTGATTATTTGTTAAGGGATTTTAATGAATGATGACTAAATTATGTATACATTTAAATCAGAACTATAACTAAACAGTATACTACTATGTTACTGTATGGATGTGTGAATCTTATTGTAATCATAATACTGAATGTAATGTGTGTAGTTTTCGTCAAGAATTAGAAGGACTTTCTGTTCCTTGTTGGAAATGAATGGAGCTATCGTTAGACTGGCTGGAATGCTGTGTTCCTTACAGGACATCCTGTCTCTACCCAGGGAGGGGAGAGACCTTGGGCTAGTAGTAGATTGTTTAACAGGTGGCAGACAATGTGGGAAGGCTTGTGAACTATATTGCCATTGTATCGGAGAGAAGGAGGTGCAGGATTCAAAACGCTATGATGAAATGTGATGTATATAAACCAATGTACATTGTATTATATTCAGTACTCTCGAGAACAAATGCTATTTATTGATTTTGAGACTGGTCTCTGTCTATTTTATGCAAATAAGTTTCTTACAAATTCTTAGAAATGGGCAAAGTGTTTTAATTGAATTGGTTGATGAACATATAGGAATGAAATTCCTTTAACATTATTTTTATATTATTATTTGTGCCCTGGTCCTATAAGAGCTCTTTGTCACTTCCCACGAGCCGGGCTGTGACAAAAACTCACACTCTTTCTTATGTTTAATAGATGTATTGTATAGTGAGTGTGTGGCAGGCTTACAATGATTGCAAAAAACAACATCTGAGAGTGTGCTGACCCAGGTGCTAGAGGAGGTACGCAGCTGGAGGTTGAATGTTTGAACGGGTGCGGGACTGTAAAAAGTGGCGTAATGGAATGTTTTGCCTTGTGTGGTAGGTTTTGTGGTATAGACACTCTTATGTAGGTGTCATAACCAGCCATAAAATAACTACCGTGGTAGGTTTTGCGGGTTTTTACACACATATGTAGGTCTCATTATCAGCCATATAGTAATGCATTATATGTCACAGGTCTAAATATATGACAGTGTTATACCCATATTATAACAGGTTGTGACAAGTTATGACAGCTGTTATGACATCCATTCGGAAACTAACTGCAACTCTTTGTTAAGTGTTGCTGTTATTTTGTGTATAATCTTGAGTCATCCGCATACATGGACACACTGGCCTTACTCAAAGTCAGTGTCATGTCATCAGTATAGATTGAAAAAGGTAAGGAGCCTAGACAGTTGCCCTGGGGAATTCCTGATTCTACCTGGATTTTGTTGGAGAGGCTTCCATTAAAGAACACCCTCTGTGTTCGACAAGTAACTCTTTATCCACAGTATAGCAGGTTGTGTAAAGGCATAACACATACGGTTTTCCATCAACAGACTATGATTGATAATGTCAAAAGCCGCACTGAAGTCTAACAAACAGCCCCCACAATCTTTTTATTATCAATTTCTCTCAGCCAATCATCAGTTAATCATCAGTGCTGTTCTTGTTGATGTCCTTCTCTATAATCATGCTGAAAGCCTGTTGTCAATTTGTTTACTGTAAAATAGCATTGTATCTGGTTAAACACAATTGTTTCCAAAAGTTTACTAAGTGTTGGTAACAGGCTGATTGGTTGGCTATTTGAGCCAGTTAAGGGGGCTTTACTATTCTTAGGTAGGGGAATTACTTTTTTCTTCCCTCCAGGCCTGAGGTCACATACTTTCAAGTAGACTTAAATTGAATATATGGCAAATAGGAGTGGCAATATTGTCCGCTATTATCTTCAGTAATTTTCCATCCAAGTTGTCAGAACACAGTGGCTTGTCATATTTGATAGACAATAATAATTTCTTCATCTCTTCAACACTTACTTTATCGGAATTCAAAATTACAATGCCTGTCTTTCATAATTTGGTCAGATATACTAGGATGTGTAGTGTCAGCTTTTGTTGCTGGCATGTCATGCCTAAATTTGCTAATCTTGCCAATGAAAAAATCATTAAAGTAGTTGGCAATATCAGTGGGTTTTGTGATGAATGAGCCATCTGATTCAATGAGTGATGGTTTTGATTTTGATTTAATTTAAGGTGCTTGTCATTACACATCACGGACCAACAAATATTATTAACGTCAACAATATAGGAACCATTACAAAACGTATGACGTCTTATAGACAATATTAGACTTTGGTTTTCCTAGGTATGGCTATTATATTGTCATCACTACATCCGATGGAGTTGGATACTGCTTTCAAAATCATTTCTGCAGCATTATTAAAGATATGATCAATACATGTTGATGATTTCATTCCTGTACTGTTTGAAAGCCAGTCAATATTTAAATCACCCAGAACGTATACCTCTCTATTGATATCACATACATTATCAAGCATTTTCACACGTTATCCAGAAACTGACTGTTAGCACTTGGTGGTCTATCGCAACTTTAGGTGAGGCAGGTCAACCTGTAGCCATATTACTTCAACAGTATTTAATATTAGATCCTCTCTAAGCTTTACAAGAATGTGGTTCTGAATATAGACCGTAACTACCACTGTATGATCAAAGGTATTATCAAAGTGAGTTTCAGAGATTGTCAGAATATGAATGTCATCTGTTGCTAGACAATTATTGATTTCATGAACCTTGTTTCTTAAGCTACTTATGTTAACATGGCTATTTTTTAACACTTTTCTGGGATGCTTGATTATTTGACTTGCTTTACTGGGAAGATTAGTAGATGTAGACATACTCTGGTTAATTTTATTAGTGCAGGGTGATCTGCACCCAGTGGACTACCTACTAGGGCACACTGCTTCAGTATTACTCTGGTTCATAGGCATATGATTAGTGAATACAATCGCTGATGGATCAGCAAAGGCATTCTGGGCAGTAAGAGGGACATAAATTAGGTTACTTACATTGTGTCTTCCAATAATGTACATTTGCTGAAGCATTATGACAACTCAGCAACACAATGGTAGGGATTAAATGAGCTGGACTTGAGTCATTGATAAGTCATTGTCTCAATGCAGCCTTATAATGTTGTGAAGGAACTAGGAATCCAAATGATTTGAGTGGATCCCATCCTCTTTATAATATGAGCTTTGTTTCCAGAGGGTATCAAAATTGTCAGTAAATGTTACACTCACAGAGCTGTAATGGTCTCGTAACCAGTTATAGAGGGCTAAATGTCTGCTGAACCATTCAGTGCCATGATTTAGGGAGGGCAGAGGTCCAGACATTATGGGGCGTTTGTTGGTGTCAAGTAGAGACCCAATCAGTTCTTTAAAATCGATCTTCAGCTGTTCTGAACTGCCCTTCATAATGTAATTTGACCCCGCATGAACTATGACAGTATCAGCCCCGGCTGACTGACTCACAGCCTCGGGAAGCATCCTGGTGATATCCTGAACTTTTGTCCCAGGAAAACACAAAGTCTTTGTCCCATGTCCCAGATACCCAGATATGTCTCACCATCGAACTCCCTATCACAATCGCCGGAATGATCCGGCCTCTGCTGTGTCTCGAAGCAGATTGCGAGGCCAGAGCATGACAGAACTTACCTGAGAAGAGGGCTGCTGAGATGCCGGCTGCGTGGAGGCCACAACAGCCAAATGGACAGAGCTCTGATCCAGAGAGCACGGCCCAGTGAGGGGTGCCGCGGTGGTCCAGGCTGTGCCCAGGCAGTTGTTTGACTAGGACAGGGAGAAGCATCCATAGCTATAGAGGGAACACCCAAGCCCCCGGAAAAAGACAGTTGGTACAGGGGCTCAAAGCGATTTGAATGTCTTAACTGGAATGAATCAATCGACATAATAGTGATGACAGACTGAGTTAATTTTTAATTAGGCCAACAGTTGCATAGGCCTGCATGATGCAGACATGCATAAAGCAAGCTCAGCCCTGTGAGTTCTATTGTCCATCTACTGTCCATTGTTGTTTGCTCTGTACCTGGGTAGAGGAAAAACCCCTGTTAGTCTAGTCTAAATATAATTAATAAGAACAAGTATAAGTTTTCTGCAGTTTGACAGGGTTTTCATCCTCCCCCGCGCCAGGAGTTTTTTACATACGTTTTTTTTAACCATGTGATTAGAAAAACTGGTCTCATCATAGCCCATATAAAACCTTTTTCTAATCCTGTCCTGCCCTCAGTGGAAGAGTTTAACTATTCTCCAACACCATCCATCCATGATGAGCATGTCCTGCACTGAAGCCTACGAACACCTCAACCCCTGTCCTGCACTGAAGTCAAGCCTCCGAACACCTCAAATCATGCCCTCTTTCAATCACTGCTGTGATCCCTTCCCAACACGGTGTAAGTAGCCATCTCATTCCCATTCATCATATTGTACTATAAAAAAAAAACATTTTTTTAATGCCTCCACTGGTCCACTCCTTATATGTAATAAATTGTCAGATATCTGGAAATATATAGATAAAGATATCCCCTGACATTGACCTTTTTCACCCCGCGGTGTGGCACGACATGATTTCACCAAGTAGGACACATTCCTGGATCGTCTTTATTATTGTCCAGGGAACAACATGTCCATCAACCAGTGACATCATCAACATGCACAAGACATATAACGCACCCTTTGTACCCACCAAAACTCAAAATGGCAAAATCTGCACTGCTTTTCAACATAAGAGGTAAGCTGTTCCTTTACCGTGACCCTCAAGTCAAAACATTACAAGTATGATGATACTGAATGTTATAGACCACCGCTTAGCATCGAGCTAGCCTGCTAAGAGTCATTCATTTCAAAAAGTGAGCAAGCTAGGATTTAGTGAGCTGGCACTGAAGTGCCATCGCTGACAATATGTTTGGATGATTATTGTTGAATTTGTTGAAGTCTTGCAAGTAGCTTAAAGTAAATGGTGGGAAAATAGTTAACTAGCTAGTAACAATATCATTATCAGCTAATAGGAAGTTAATACTAAACAAATGTGCCATTTAATATTAGGCAAATGCTCAAGCACAAACATATTATTAAAAGTATGGTCTACGGGCCCGGGGCTGGGTTTCTACTAAGCTAACATGGAATTGTTTTAAGAAGGTCATACCAAGGATCATTTAGCTATTTGATTTTGTTTGTGCAGAAATTCTTCACAGTTTCATCAGCTGGTCTCAGACGATCCCACAGGTGAAGATGTGGATGGGGCGGTCCTGGGCTGGCGTGGTTACACGTGATCTACGGTTGTAAGGCCGGTTGGACGTACTGCCAAATTCTCCAAAAACAACATTGGAGGTGGCTTATGGTAGAGAAATTAACATTAAATTATCTAGCAACAGCTCTGGTGGACATTCCTTCAGTCAGTATGCCAATTGCATGCTCCCTCAAAACTTGAGACATCTGTGGCATTGTGTTGTGTGACAAAACTGCACATTTTAGAGTGGCCTTTTATTGTACCCAGCACAAGGTGCACCTGTTTAATGACCATGCTGTTTACAGTTTTTTACAATCGCTAGGACCCATTTCCCAATACTTCGGTCACTTTTTCGAAACACTTCACACAGTTCTCTTAACCAACTTTCAGCTTGGCACAGCAGTTCATTTCACATCCAAAATGCATACATGTCTCAAATTGTCTCATTCTTCCATAACACTAGCAAAGGTTGTCACCCAACAAGTACTCTTTGTCACTCATAAAACAACTACCTAAAAAACACTAACAACAGGAAGATTTCACAATGTTTTCTTTGGCAAAATGACAAGAATGACGCCTCTCTACTGTATAGAATTCACTGCAGTATATGTTACAGGAATTAATCAGACATCATGCAATATGCTTCAATATGTTTGTCATTTTTTTGCATTCAGTGATTCCAAAATACAAACATTTGTATATACACAATCTACCAATACAGATACAGTAGCAATGCTGGTCAACCTTGTCTTCTGCATTTGGCCACAGGTTCTCATCCACATCCACATCTTGGGCAATACACCTAGGAAAGAATATTTTGGCAAGCCTGGTCCATTAAGTGCAATCTTCTGCAGATATAGGTCATAAACCTTCCACCTCCATGAGGAAAATAATTCCTCTATGGGGTTGAAGAATGGAGAGTAACGTGGGAGGAAAAGTGACACCATCCTGGGATGGGTGCAAACCACTCTGCGACTGCATGGGAGTGGTGAAATGTTACATTGTCCCACACAATTCCAAACATTGGCCGATTCACTGCAACCCTTTCCAACCCTTCCATGGAGGTCATCCAGGAATGAATGACAACAGTGTTGTATGGCTCAATTTGTGTAACAGCAATCGATCAGAGGATTTTGCTGCACACATTGTGATGTTGGCACCCCTCTGGCCCGGGACATCCACTGTGGCTCTTTTCCCAATACATTCCTTCCTCGCTGCCGTGTTTTGGCCATGTTGAAACCAGCCTCATCCACAAAGATGAATATGTGGGGTGTTTGCCTGGCTTCAATCTCCATGACTCTCTAAAAATAAATCCACAAGGCAACATAAGAGTTAGGTTATTACAGTAGTTTATATTATACCTAATAACATGCCATTTTGTGCCTCTGCCCTGCTTGGTTTTGTTCAAAACCAGTTCTGTATTTATTAGTCATCTTACCTGGACATATTGGTTCCTGAGTTGCTTGACTCATTCAGAGTTCCTCTCAAAGGGGACAGTGTACAACTGCTTCATCCTGACTTGATGTTGTTTCAGGACTCTAGAAATAGTTGTTATGCTTACGTTGTGAATATTTCCAAATGTAATGTTGTCTGCCAACACTCTGTCCCGAATCTCTGTGAGTTTTATGCCATTGTTTCTGATGACCATATCAACGATTGCAGTTTCCTGCACAGCAGTGAAAATCCTACCTCTCCCGCCTGTGGGAGGTAACATTTGGGTCAGAAATACAAAAACAATTACACCCACAAGTGGGTTTGGAGGCTGTGCTCAATTTACTTCTGTAATGTGCAGTTCAGTCAGATGCCTCTTGCAGAATGCACATCTTACCTGTTGTGTTGACGGATATTTCTCACAATAGATGCCACTGTTGAGCGTTGCAGATGTTGCTGCACTCTCAGACCAGCCTCTCTCATTGATAGAACATGATTTATTACATTATCAATAATAGTAGCCCTAATCTCATCTGAGATTACAGCTCTTCCTCTCAGTCTTCTTCCACCACGCATACGTACTCCTCTTCCTCTCCCAGCCACTCTTCTTCCTCTGTCAGGCACTTCTCTATCTCTGGCTGGGTCCATGTTTACATTACAGTGCAGCATTATTCCCAAGATGTCCCCTTTTGTATAGATGTTAATGAAATTGAAAGACTAACTCCTGGGTAGATGTTCAGCTACAATGGGAATCAGCTGTGGTTGGTCCAATTGTTTTAAAATAGTATTGAATTTTTTAGATTTGGAATATATTTCAATACGATATTACTATAGAAATATAGCAAATTGCTGTCCTATTCAATGTTGTGTTAGGTTTT
This sequence comes from Oncorhynchus tshawytscha, assembly GCF_018296145.1. Taxonomy (NCBI): domain Eukaryota; kingdom Metazoa; phylum Chordata; class Actinopteri; order Salmoniformes; family Salmonidae; genus Oncorhynchus; species Oncorhynchus tshawytscha. Next base: position 21,466,951 of record NC_056446.1, read on the forward strand.
GAACTTAAGTTTAACCGTTTTAAAAAGAGTACGTAAACATGTGCAAATTGGCCTGTAGGTACATAGAGTTTTGGTGATGGTTGTGTCTGAGTGAGAAAATAATTCATGAAATTTGAAAGATGTAGTCATTGAATGCATTTTGTGCCAAAGCAATCAAAAATGATCCACAGTTTAGCCCACATAGACTGCTGTTTTGTGTGAAGAGTTTTGAAAAAGTGACCTAAGTATTGAGAAATGGGTCATAGCGATTGTAAAAAACTGTAATCAGGTTCTTTATATGCCACACCTGTCAGGTGGATGGTTTATCTTGGCAAAGGATAAATGCTCACTAACAGAAATTTAAACAAATGTATGCACAAAATTAGAAAGAAATGAGCTTTTGGTGCATATGGAAAATTTCTGGGGTCTTTTATTTCAGCTCATGAAACATGGGACCAACACTTTACATGTTGCGTTTATATTTTTGTTCAGTGTAGTAACTCCACAGCAATTTTTTTTTCAATGCAGAGGATTGACTTTTAGAAAACTGCCAAGGGATTCAAGCAGTACAGGGAGAGGCTTGGCCTTTACATGGGAAGATTTTGGATGTTGCTACAATTATGGGGAATCTTACATCAGCAATTTGGTTTGAACGGTAAGTAAATCCAAAATCACAAAGACCCTTTTAACCTTATTGTTGTAGCGATACCTAATCCTTATGAATAGTCATTCATCATTTGATCAGGTTCAGTACAGATTGCATCACATTTTCTTTTATTACTATAGCAACCTAAACTTCTCAACTGCAATAGAGGGAGATCCAAACTTTGGCACTGGTGTAACATTAGATATTTTTTTTTTACTTTGCCGAGTTGCTGATATAAGCCTGCAATCAAAGGAGAGGAAGGAGTCCATGGTGCAGTTCTGCTATGCTTAAGGATTTCATCTTAAAGATTTCAGGGGCAACCGTACGTTTCAGCAAAGGAAGGGAGGTTGGAGGTATTGAGGGTGCTAGCAGGGACCGCCACAGTCATGAGGATCCAGGATCACCATAGTGATGACAATCTGGGACCACCACAGTCCAGGACGTTCCAGGACTGCCACAGTGGACAAGAAGGAAATTTGACTAATATTATCCAACAAATTTCCATAAGATTAGCTTCTTATTATCTTTTTAGCTAGTTTTTAGCAAGCTAGCTAACTATTTCCCCTCTATTTACTTGAAGCTGCTAACTATACTTCAACTATAATCAGTAGGTAGGTAGACCTTGTTTTGTGCGGGATTGTCTTTATGTTACGTGTGTGCATGTTAGGTAGTGGTGGATTGTCTTTATGTTACGTGTGTGCATGTTAGGTAGTGGTGGATTGTCTTTATGTTACGTGTGTGCATGTTAGGTAGTGGTGGATTGTCTTTATGTTACGTGTGTGCATGTTAGGTAGTGGTGGATTGTCTTTATGTTACGTGTGTGCATGTTAGGTAGTGGTGGATTGTCTTTTCTTTAACTTGGCACCCTGTGGTTTTTGGGTTGTCTCGTTGTGTGTCCCGCGCCCTGTATTTGTTGGGCTTATTATTTTGTTGTGCCTGAGTAAAGCACTTAACCTCAGTGGAACTCTCTCTGCATCTGATTCCTGCGCCCACCTAGTCCCGCGTGACACATTTTTCAAGCAAAGGTCTTTTATTAAGGGAGTATGCGAGTACACTTGTTTGGTTCGGCTAGCCGAGTTCGCCTAGGCGCCAGCCGAACTGAAGCATGCCGACGCCTTTATTCAGCCCACTATCTGATGCTCTCCCCAGTCTGCAGACCTCCCAGCAGGCATTTGAACAGGTGTCACGGTGCGGTTGCCATCAAGTGTGTGTGTTTGTGTCTGTTCTTGGAGCCCAAACACTGCAGCCTGCGTGTAGTATCTGAGAATGTATGTTTGTTTGGATTGGCAGCGGTGCTGAGGCAGAGCCCATAATGAAGGCTGTATATGGTCGATTGACAGTGAGAGCAGGTGGATCTATGGAACTTTTTATTTCTTGCTCTCTCTCACACTGATACACACAAATAAACAATATCTCTCTTGCCCCCTCTTCTCTTTTTCTCATGTATTGACTTCTCTTGCTCCCTTTCTTCCCTCTCTCTCTCTCTCTCTCTCTCTCTCTCTCTCTCTCTCTCTCTCTCTCACTCTCTTTCTCTCTCTGTGTCTCTGTCTTTCAGTCTCTCACACACACACATACACACAGTGCTGTAGAGCCCTGCTGTTGGCTCTTGTGCTTGGCCCAGTAAACAGATTCCTGCATCAGATTACTGAGGGGAAATGAGAGAGATGTGTTCCTCAGGATCATCATGCAACACAGAAACACTGTGACCCTTGAAAGTGCTGCTTCCTCCTTCCTCTCCTCTCCTTTCCTGTCCTCCCTACACTCATCTTCACAGAGGAAGGTGCAGGCAGTGTGTGTGTGTGTGTGTGTGTGTGTGTGTGTGTGTGTGTGTGTGTGTGTGTGTGTGTGTGTGTGTGCGTGCGTTGTGCATAAGTGTGCGTAAGTGTAGGTCTGCACCCCTGCCCACGAGCTCTGCCCTCCCCCTCCCTAGAATAGCATGAAATTAGCTTTAAAACAGCAACATTTTCCCTTTTCCCCATGGCAAAATGGATAAAATTGCAGGAAATTAGCTGCTTTCCCCCAAAAAATTGTAAATAAATAAAACACAATGGGGGAGCCTCGTGAAACTGCTGTACGTGTGTGTGTGCGTGCGTGTGTGTTAGATGTGCCCGATTAGTCCATCGTGAAATTGAAGACAGGAACTGTAACATATTGTGTAATATTTTCCCCTCCCTTTATTCGTGAATAAAGCAGGGCCTTGGATGCGGTTTGGAGAGGACCCTCCAGTTGGAACTTTGACATCCCTAATGGAAAAGTACAAAATAACAGAGAGGAATAAAAATTTGAGTGTCAAAGTTTTGAGCGAAGGATTTCCTGACTTTGGATATCATTATGATGTCCAAAAGCAACAACAACCCAAATATACCCTCTGACTGGTTATCTAGTAGAACTAATTGTGTCAGTGCAGCAGTGAAAATACAGTAGGTTGTCAATTTTTTACTTTCAATCAAATTAATTCAATGGAATCTTGGGCAGAAACTTGAGAATATTGAATATTGAATATTCTGTGCAATAATTACCATGAGCCTACTGCCAGTGGTGTAAAGTACTTAAGTAAAAATACTTGAAAGTACTACTTAAGTAGTTTTTGGTGGTATCTATATTTTACTTTACTATTTATATTTTTGCCAATTTTTACTTTTACTTCACTACATTCCTGAAGAAAAGAATATACTTTTTACTCCATACATTTTCCCTGACACCCAAAAGTACTAGTTACATTTTGACAGAAAAAGGGTCCAATGCACACACTTATCAAGAGAACATCCCTGGTCATCCCTACTGCCTCTGATCTGGCGGACTCACTAAACACAAATGTTTCATTTGTAAAGTATGTGAGAGTGTTGGAGTGTGCCCCTGACTATCCGTCAATAAAAAATAGAAATAAAATTGTGCAGTCTGGTTTGCTTAATATAATTATTTTTTTAATGGTTTATACATTTTAGCAATTCCATTTACGTTCACTTACTTAAGTCATTTTCTATCTTTACTTTTACTCAAGAATGACAATAGAGTACTTTTTCCACCACTGCCTAAAAAAAGAAAACTTTAGGTTACATCAGAGAATGTAGGCCAGAGGAAGCTCTCTTCTGTAACCAACAAGTAAAGCTGGGTTGTATCTAATGATGGTGTGACACTTCCACCTAGCGGTGAATTCAAAATATATCTCAATGTTGACCACCTCAGTGACTGGACTATAGGACACGCTCTAAAGACTAATTGATAGGCTAATGGTTTGACACACTATGGGACATTGGCACATATCCAAAAGCTACTTACAGCCACAGACCTATAGCCTAAATAGCAACTAGAGAGAGAATACACACATTTGTTGTATGAAGCATCTCCTCTACCCAAATTAAGCGATAATAGAATCACTAGGCTATTTATATTTCTGATTTAAAAAATGCCTCGTATAGCCTATTCTTGGTATAAATTAAAGTCCAAATCGGCAATGACAATACTGACAATGTAGAATATCCTACTAATGGGTGTAATCAAGGCCAAAAACGCAAATGCATTTGCAGCAAATGCATTTGTCCAGGAGGTTCCACACACGGTGCAACAGCAGAGATGCACCCTTATATCAAGCTGTCAATCCCAAACCACCCCATCGCCCCAACCAACTCGCTTGGCGGACCCTTGTTGTCACGTGTTGTTGACGAAACGCTGAGGGTGACTTCCAGAGAGTGGAGAGGGGATCAATAAACACATCAACTTCGGAACACACTTCTGACTTGAATGATGCAATTCATGTTCTACTTTTAAATCATACAAATTTAAATGAACAAATCCCCTTACAAGATAGAAACCTCAGTAACTGTTAAACATTTAATTTGGGAGGTATTTCATTCGACGCATGTGACAAATAACATTTGATATGATTTGATTTGATATCACAGTGCGTTGTTCGGATAGCTCTTTGCTCTGAAGCCTACAGCATTGCTGGCTTGGTCGAAGAGAGTCATGGGTAACTGCATACATGGAGTGTGTCTAAAAGTGGGCGTGTCAACAGAACTGGGAGGATCAACAGAAGTGGGTGTATAGTAAGCGAAATAGATAATTGGGCAGATTTGTTGCCACTTAAGACCATTTGTGTGGCAGATTGGGCTGCACAACAAGTCGATTGATGACAACTGGAGAATTCTAGCTAAGCCTAACCCTTTTCCTAACCTTAACCTCATTCTCCTAACCTGCCACATGAATTATCCTAACCTGCTATGCATTTTAGCTAACCCTAAGGTATCCCCCTTTCCCTAACACATTTCCTAAACGTAACCTTATTCTCCTAACCTGCCACGTTAATTATCCTAACCTGCTACGTTAATTCTCCTAACCTGCTACATTAGTTATTTGAACCTACTATGTAAACATTAAACTGACCCGCAGTGCACCTGGCTATGGCCGTTCTAACCAATAATGGAGTGCTGATGTTACACCCATCGCTGTTGATCCACCCATTGATGTTACACCCATCACTGTTGATGAACCCACTGATGTTACACTCATCCCTGTTGATCCACCCACTGATGTTACACCCATCATTGTTGATCCATCCACTGATGTTACACCCATCACTGTTGATCCACCCACTGATGTTACACCCATCACTGTTGATCCACCCTCTCCTTTTCCAACGCCGACTTTCTGACACTCCAAGTAGGCAATTACCCAGATTTGGTTAAAGTGGCTATCTGAGAGTCTAATCATTTTCCCTCCTTCAGCTTTGGGAGACTTGTGCAAATGGCAGAGGCACGCGTGAATTTGCAAATGGAGGGCCAAGGGAAAGGGAGTGATTTGCGATTCAGCTAGAGAATGATAGAGAAAGCGTCCCATTAGTTTCCATTATGGCGTCTGAGCGCACGGGCAGTTCCATTAAGACAATCTCCATTTTGAAGTAGTCAATTTTCTTCGTCACGATTGTCTGATCCATCCTGATGACCCGGTTGGACATGACTCCAACAGGGTCATCAGGAGGAATCAGCCAATAAGGTTGGAAGTCCCACCCAGTTGACTACATTGAAATGGTGGAAGCCCTCAATGGCGCTGGACATGCTAAATGACCCTTTGGCCACTAGAAGCCTTTGTCATTCTATATGGATTCAGCCAAGTTCTTGCTAAGATTCATTTCTAGTCATCAAATCAAATCAAATGTATTTATATAGCCCTTCGTACATCAGCTGATATCTCAAAGTGCTGTACAGAAACCCAGCCTAAAACCCCAAACAGCAAGCAATGCAGGTGTAGAATCACGGTGGCTAGGAAAAACTCCCTAGAAAGGCCAAAACCTAGAAAGAAACCTAGAGAGGAACCAGGCTATGTGGGGTGGCCAGTCCTCTTCTGGCTGTGCCGGGTGGAGATTATAACAGAACATGGCCAAGATGTTCAAATGTTCATAAATGACCAGCATGGTCCAATAATAATAAGGCAGAACAGTTGAAACTGGAGCAGCAGCACGACCAGGTGGACTGGGGACAGCAAGGAGTCATCGTGTCAGGTAGTCCTGAGGCATGGTCCTAGGGCTCAGGTCCTCCGAGAGAGAGAAAGAAAGAGAGAAAGAGAGAATTAGAGAGAGCACCCTTAAATTCACACAGGACACCGAATAGGACAGGAGAAGTACTCCAGATATAACAAACTGACCCTAGCCCCCCGACACATAAACTACTGCAGCATAAATACTGGAGGCTGAGACAGGAGGGGTCAGGAGACACTGTGGCCCCATCCGAGGACACCTCCGGACAGGGCCAAACAGGAAGGATATAACCCCACTCACTTTGCCAAAGCACAGCCCCCACACCACTAGTGGGATATCTTCAACCACCAACTTACCATCCTGAGACAAGGCTGAGTATAGCCCACAAAGATCTCCGCCACGGCACAACCCGGGGGGGCAACCCAGACAGGAAGATCACATCAGTGACTCAACCCACTCAAGTGACGCACCCCTCCCAGGGACGGTATGAAAGAGCCCCAGTAAGCCAGTGACTCAGCCACTGTAATAGGTTTAGAGGCAGAGAATCCCAGTGGAAAGAGGGGAACCGTCCAGGCAGAGACAGCAAGGGCAGTTCGTTGCTCCAGAGCCTTTCCGTTCACCTACCCACTCCTGGGCCAGACTACACTCAATCATATGACCCACTGAAGAGATGAGTCTTCAGTAAAGACTTAAAGGTTGAGACCAAGTTTGCATCTCTTACATGGGTAGGCAGACCATACCATAAAAATTGAGCTCTATAGGAGAAAGCCCTGCCTCCAGCTGTTTGCTTAGAAATTCTAGGGACAATTAGGAGGCCTGCGTCTTGTGACCGTAGCGTACGTGTAGGTATGTACGGCAGGACCAAATCAGAGAGATAGGTAGGAGCTAGCCCATGTAATGCGTTGTAGGTTAGCAGTAAAACCTTGAAATCAGCCCTTGCCTTGACAGGAAGCCAGTGTAGGGAGGCTAGCACTGGAGTAATATGATCAAATGTTTTGGTTCTAGTCAGGATTCTAGCAGCTGTATTTAGCACTAACTGAAGTTAATTTAGTGCTTTATCCGGGTAGCTGGAAAGTAGAGCATTGCAGTAGTCAAAAGCATGGATTAATTTTTCTGCATCATTTTTGGACAGAAAGTTTCTGATTTTTGCAATGTTACGTAGATGGAAAAAAGCTGTCCTTGAAATGGTCTTGATATGTTCTTCAAAAGAGAGATCAGGGTCCAGAGTAAAGCCGAGGTCCTTCACAGTTTTATTTGAGACGACTGTACAATCATTAAGATTAATTGTCAGATTCAACAGAAGATCTCTTTGTTTCTTGGGACCTAGAACAAGCATCTCTGTTTTGTCCGAGTTTAAAAGTAGAAATTTTGCAGCCATCCACTTCCTTATGTCTGAAACACATGCTTCTAGCGAGGGAAGCCATTTCTAGTGGCTTCCCCATTCTCCTATCACTTGAAGGGGCTGAATAAGGGGACAGGGTGGAAGTTGATTATCTCTATCAAGCAAAGGGGCCATCAGTCTTTCCAGTCAGTGTAGCGGTCCCTGGAGTGCAAGAACCGCATGCGCAGTGCCATCAGTCTCGTCGTGTATCCTGAAGATCGAAAACAGAGAAGATGAGCCTGAGCACCGAGCACGGAACTCATGCATGATTTCCGCTTGCATTTTGTAGTTTTTGCCTAATTCGGGGTTGATGTCGAATTGTCCAGCAGTGTTGGAGATCAACAGCTATAACGGCAGAATACGGTAATTTAGAGGTGTTGGGCATCACATTGCACCGGATGTCATTACACGCACCTACATCTCGAGAAGGTATGTAGATATGTATTTTTTCTCCATTATAATGAAATGGTTAATACCGAAATAAAAACCGTGTGCTTAGGCTATCAGTCTTTATATAGGACATTTGGGGAACATATTAGTGCACAACCTTGGAAAGTGTAGGCTTAGTCTTGTTTAATTAGTCATGAGCTGCTTTGAGGAATTGAACCGTTACATTCTGTTTCGTTCGTTCATTACTTTTATTCCATTAGGCCTACTCCCTCCTCCTTAAAAAACGGTGAACTTCTATGTGAGCGTGGATGACAGATGGCAATTATGTAGCCCGTAAATAGACTTGGCGGAAAGAAACGTGTAGTAGGCTAGCACGTTGTTAGAATAAGATGGGTGGCACATAGGAACGAACGCACTGGATACAGCCTATAAAATGTGTCTATAAAGTGTTTAGAGACTATTTTCATTATATTTTCCTACGAATGGGTGTCCTACTAAAGTTTTTGTATGAATTGTTAACCACATAATTTCCCCTGTTCAATCAACCACATTTTGACAATCCCCTGTCGCCCTGCGAATGTGGGTCGTCCGGCATTTGCACTTACATCTAAGCTCGTAGATCAATTGGATTTAAGCCTCTTGAGTGCTCCGCCCGAAACCTGCTGACACGCCCGGGGTCTTTGTGCGCGATCATGCCCGTTTCCATGGGCGACCGGGTCTATTCGCTGGGTGACGTTTTTTCTCCTTCCATCATCTCCTTTCCTCTTCCGTTTTGAAAACAAAACTAAACCCCCATTGTCCGTGAATGCATATGTTTTTTCAGGGTCCCCCAAACTTCCCAATACATTTTCACAAATTCATTAGGCCTAACATGATCTATATGCACATGAGATGGTTCTAGTGTATGGTTCTTTAGTGCATGTTATTATAATAATATAACATTAACTTTATTTGTATATTGCTTTTCAATAAAAGTATCAAAGTGCTTCATGTCATAAAATATCAAATAAAAGTACTAACAAAGTAATAAAAACAAGAGGAACATCTTTAGGCCTCTGCATTCTCATCTGTGGCGACTGTTATTGAACTGATCCACGGGATGAATAATAGATGAATAAATGGACACCTGTTGTAAGATGGATAGGGATAGGCCTATGCTGCAATTATGTAATGTTGTTCTCCATAGCTCATATGTTATGCATCAACTCAAATCATGCTAGAGTGGCACACTGTAACGGTTGTCGTCGGGAGAAAGAGAGGACCAAGGTGCTGCGTGGTAAGTATTCATTGTAATTTAATAAAGAATGAATACTGAAACAAAAACAATACACAACAAACGAACAGCCCTGAATGGTGCAACAAAACACAGAATAGAAAATAAACACCCACAACTCAAAAGTGAAACCAGGCTACCTAAGTATGATTCTCAATCAGGGACAACGATTGACAGCTGCCTCTGATTGAGAACCATACCAGGCCAAACACAGAAAATCCCAAATTATAGAAAAAAGAACATAGACAACCCACCCAACTCACGCCCTGGCCATACTAAAACAAAGACATAATAAAAGAACTAAGGTCAGAACGTGACGCACACATTTGTCAACTTTTTAATCAGTGTTTTATTTCCTAATCTTGTTGCAGAATGGGTAACCCTAGGGATGGGATAACCACACACATATAGACCTACAGCCATGTGTGTGGAGACAGAAAGAGAGAGAGAGACCCTCTTATGAACATTGATCTCTCATCTCTTATCCTCCGTAATGAACTTAAACTGCTTTTATGGCAGCGACCGGCCAGGTCTCTCACAGGTCTCTTATGCATGTTAGCATTACCAGCAGCTAGCTAGTGCCTCGAACAGTGACAGCTGTGTAGGGGGTTGAGGAGGCACCCCGCCTTATTAATGGTCGGACAAACACTGATCAGTTGTTCAGTCCTCTTTCAGATCTGTGCAATTAGTGTGATGCTGGAAATAAACCCTGCACAAACAGTTTAGACCAGGGAATGTTCTTACCATTTGGTGTTGCATGTGCAGAGTTTGGCAAACTCAGGTTTTGAACTTGATGGGCAGCATGAAAACTTAGTGCGGCACATGGGGGATGTGTGAAACCTACTCCTTTAGAGTGAAGTGTCCCCACTTGCACTAGTGGATAGCTAGTGTTTTGCATGGCGGCGACTGGTAAGACACTTCAGGAGGGCAGTCACGCGTGCTTGCAAGGCACAGGTCCTGGGTTCGAGCCTCGGTTTGAGCCGCATCAGGAGAAAGTGACATCCTTTACATTAGAACCAAATGTTATGTTAAGGTTTTCAACTATCTAAAGGGGCTAATTACATTTCTTGTCTAGCTTTCTTTACGCTAACGCACCTGCTCCTTTTCCAGATGAACTCGCTTAAAAGTGAGCTCAAGTAGTCTGCCATAAAGTTTCTCCTCTATCTCTCACTGCAGCATAAGCAAGACCAAATCCAGACGCAGTCATGGAAGCTCTCACCCACTTTATGAATGACACGGTAGAGTTCTACAGATGGAGCCTTACTATAGCAGGTGAGTTAGTGTTGATCTCTCTTCTCTCACATAGCAGGGGCAGTCTGCTAATGTAACCACACACATGCACACAAACCCAGATACACCACACACACATACAGTACCAGTCAAACGTTTTGACACCCCAACTCATTCAAGAGTTTTTCTTTATTTTTTACTATATTCTACATTGTAGAATAATGGTAAAGACATCAAAACTATGAAATAACACATAAGGAATCATGTAGTAACCAAAAAAGTATTCAACAAATCAAAATATATTTTATATTTGTGATTCTTCAAAGTAGACGCCCTTTGCCTTGATGACAGCTTTGCACACTCTTGGCATTCTCTCAAACAGCTTCATGAGGTAGTCACCTGGAATGCATTTCAATTAACAGGTGTGCCTTGTTAAAAGTTCATTTGTGGAATTTCTTTCCTTATTAATGCGTTTGAGCGAATCAGTTGTGTTGTGACAAAGAAGGGATGGTATACAGAAGATAGCCCTGTTTGGTAAAAGACTAAGTCCATATTATTGCAAGAACAGCTCAAATAAGCAAAGAGAAACGACAGTCCATCATTACTTTAAGACATGAAGGTCAGTCAATCCGGAAAATTTCTGACATTTTGAAAGTTTCTTCAAGTGCAGTCACAAAAACCATCAAGCACTATGATGAAACTGGCTCTCATGAGGACTGCCACAGGAAAGGAAGACCCAGAGTTACCTCTGCTGCAGAGGATCAGTTCATTAGAGTTACCAGCCACAGAAATTGCAGCCCAAATAAATACTTCACGGAGATCAAGTAACAGACATCTCAACATCAAGGAGACTGCATGAATCAGGGCTTCATGGTCGATTTGCTGCAAAGAAACCACTACTAAAGGACACCAATAATAAGAAGAGACTTGCTTGGGCGAAGAAACATGAGCAATGGACATTAGACCGGTGGAAATCTGTCCTTTGGTCTGATGAGTCCAAATTTGAGATATTTGGTTCCAACTGCCGTGTCTTAGTGAGATGCAGAGTAGGTGAACAGATGATCTCCACATGTGTAGTTCACACCATGAAGCATGGAGGAGGAGGTGTAATGGTGTGGGGGTTCTTTGCTGGTGACACCATCTGTGATTTATTTAGAATTCAAGGCACACTTAACCAGCATGGCTACCTCAGCATTCTGTAGCAATACACCATCCCATCTGGTTTGTGCTTAGTGGGACTATCATTTGTTTTTCAACAGGACCATGACCCAAGACACCTCCAGGCTGTGTAAGGGTTATTTGACGAAGAAGAAGAGTGATGGAGTGCTGAATCAGATGACCTGGCCTCCACAATCACCCGACCTCATTCCAATTGAGATTGTTTGGGATGAGTTGGACTGCAGAGTGAAGGGAAAGCAGCCAACAAGTGCTCAGCATATGTGGGAACTCCTTCAAGACTGTTGGAAAATAATTCCAGGTGAAGCTGGCTGAGAGAATGTCAAGAGTGTGCAAAGCTGTCATCAAGGCAAAGGGTGGCTATTTTGAAGAATCTCAAATATAAAATATATTTTGATTTGGTTAACACTTTTTTGGGTACTACATGATTCCATGTGTTATTTCATCATTTTGATGTCTTCACTATTATTCTACAATGTAGAAAATAGTCCAAATAAAGAAAAACCCTTGAATGAGTAGGTGTGTCCAAACTTTTGAGTGGTACTTTACATACTACTGTTGACTGTGTCATGTGACTGTTAGAATGTTATTTTTCATGTTTGTTTGACTAACCTAGAAAAAGTCTCCTTCTTTTCATTTGACTAACCTACACAGCACCCTCCAACAACACATAAGCACTGTAACTCCTATGGTTGTCCATATGTCTGCCTATGCTGTGTGTGTGGGTCAATCACTGTCTCAGCATTCAAATTGAATAGATATTTAAATAACTTTTTCAAATAACTATTTTTACAATACTCCAGTCCCACCTATCTACACTAAACTCTATCTCAGTCTGTCTTCAGTTCATTGTCAGTGTTACCTTACACTGAAAGCTACACCTGTAGGCTACGTGCACTAACAGTGTGTGTGTGTGTGTGTGTGTGTGTGTGTGTGCAATACAATACACTATTAGCGCAATATGGAACTAGAGTTGAGTATATCCCCCACACACCATTGGTGCAACATTATGTAGTCTTACATTCATACAATATGTGGTCTTACATGTGAGTGTCTGTTATAATGACCGGTTCTGACATTACCCCTTTCCTCTCCTGTCCCTCTTCCAGACAAGCGGGTGGAGAAATGGCCAATGATGTCATCGCCCGCCCCCACCCTGGCCATCAGCTGCCTGTACCTGCTCTTCCTGTGGGCGGGGCCTAAGTACATGCAGAATCGCGAGCCTTTCCAGCTAAGGAAGACTCTCATAGTGTACAACTTCAGTATGGTGATACTCAACTTTTACATCGCCAAAGAGGTAACCAGCTCCTTTCCTTTTTCAACAAAAGTAATTCAAGAAATGTTCCATTTAATTTCAGGCCATGGTCTTTATGATTCCCAGTCCCAGTGTCAGTGTCTACAGATTGGAAAGGGCTTTAAAGTTGATAGCAATATGACACCTGCTCCAGTTAATGTATTGGTGGGCAAGGTTGAACCATCACCAAATGGATGATGTAGCATGCCATATACCAACCCTGCCTGAACTCAATACCATACTCCCATACCATACCCAGCACTGCACCTGTCAAACATCCTCTACAGTTACATCTATATAGTCTTTTTAGAACTGTAGGCACAGAGGATACAGGGTCTAGGGCACAACTCCAATCCTCAAAGGCTACAGTACTGGTGGTTTTCATTTCTCCCTGGAAATTTCTTTCACACGTCCATTCACCCAGGTGTAAATTGGTCTCTGTGGCCCTTGAGGACTGGTGTTGTGTATCTGTGGTCTAGAGGAAAGGGACTACCCCAAACGTTGTGTACTTAACGTTGTGTCCCTAACATTGTATCCCTGTGGTCCTCAGCTCCTCCTGGGTGCGAGAGCAGCGGGATACAGCTACCTATGTCAACCTGTCAGCTATTCCAACGACGTCAACGAAGTCAGGGTGAGCAAACTTGACACACTACAGACATACTCTTAATTTGATCACTCTGTTGTTGCAGAGTGTCGTGTCTGTGACTATCATTAAATGTGAAGACTTATTTTATCAAATCAATTCTATGTGTAATTATTATTGCGTGATTAAACTAATCATGTAAACTTGAATTAACTAGGAAGTCGGGGCACCACCGGAAAATGTTTATAGAGTCTCTATTTCCCAAATCGACTCTTAAGATATTTTCATATCTTATCGATTAGTCTTCTATTAATGTATCATTATTACCTCATCAGTTCTCATTAATGAATGTCGCAAACCCTTGGATATCTGCTCGAACCCTAGTCTCGAAACTGAATCTGCGATGTACATATTGGCTTAATTATTTATTTACTAAACAAATCACAGAAATACATAAACAAACAATATAGTTACTAACACAATGCATTGATAAGTCCCTAGTGGGCTAAACCGGTATGACGGCTTGGTAGATAATGGAAAGAGGTGGTGACAGATAAAAAGCGGGACAGACAAAATGGATTGACTACACACAGTTGATTATTGTATTCATTGAAATGCTAATCCTAAGCACCTGAATGGCCGCTCATTCAAAAATAATTTCAACGTATATATTTACTCCCGTATGTCGTTGTTGTTTTCTTTGTTGGAATCGCCGGTCCGTCTGCTGGAGAGTCAGTTCATCAGAGAGTCTCTGGTTAACTTCCCCAGGAGTCACAATGTCTTTCGTAGTTGTCGCTTTCTCAGCGGCTCTGGATAGTGCCTGTTGTAATGACACGTCAGGCATACAGATGGTTGTTGCATAGAATAGATGCTTCTGCGGTTGTTGTTATTCTCGTAATTTCCAGCTGCAGACTAGTAATTCTATGTCTAGGATTTGCTCTTATTCTGTAGTGATCGATAGTCTCAGAGTTGAACCATTTCCAGCCGTGTCGCCAACGCTCCACGCTGTATGGTCTTGTCCTTTGGTAATAGAATTGTAGCCATTTCAACGTGGGGATCAAGTCCAAGACCAAGTGAATTTCGTCACAGGGGTTTATATACTTGGGGTAGAAAAGGGGGTGTTTCATCATTCCCACCCAATGTCTGTGTTCACTTGGGTACCATTATACTCAGTCATTCATTCTACACAACAGTTAGATGCAAACCTCATAACTGGGAAGTGTGGACAAGCACAGATATCCTTATCGTCCTCCTTGTCCTACTACCTTTCCGTGATGTCACAGAATAAAACAATTTTTTTTAAAACAACATTATTTTACCCTTTTTTTCTCCCCAATTTCATGGTATCATGGTATCCAATTGTTTAGTAGCTACTATCTTGTCTCATCGCTACAACTCCCGTACAGGCTCGGGAGAGACAAAGGTTGGAAGTCTGAAAGTGTATTTGTCCTCCGATACACAACCAAGCCGCACTGCTTCTTAACACAGCGCCATCCAACCCGGAAGCCAGCCGCACCAATGTGTCAGAGGAAACCGTGTACCTGGCAACCTTGGTTAGCGCGCACTGCGCCCGGCCCACCACAGGAGTCGCTGGTGCGCGATGAGACAAGGATTTCCCTACCGGCCAAAACCTCCTGACGCTAGGCCAATTGTGCGTTACGACAGAGCCTGGGCGCGAACCCACGGAACATTCCCACGTTCTTTAATTACCCACGGAACATTCCCACATTCTCAAAAATATAAATATTGTTTAATTATTCAAACTTTTGATGTCCATGGGTCTCTCTGTGTTCCACAGTTTACATTCCAATCTCGAACACAACAGAGCACAGAGGCAGCATATTTTATGACCACCATAAAACAGCCGACTTCCAGCTCTCCCCCTCTACGAGAGAGAGCACGCTGTAGAGCGGACCCACTGTTACCTGATCCTTCAGATCACCACAGGAGAGTTATGACAAGAGAGCTTTCAAAAAACCCCATTGCATTCACGATTTAAAAAAGGCTTCTAAAGTTTGTAATTTCCACTTAAACATTTCAGACTTGATTTCCCAAATGTAAAATGTAACAACACCTACTAAAATGTCCATGAATTATCATCCACATAATAATTCACATTTCTTGCTGCAGCAGCATTATTTTCCTGCTGTAAGAAACTGGTCAAATTAAGATAGTACATCTGTACACTCTTGCAATCGATTTGGTGGAAAGACCAAGAGCTAGAGCTTGTCTGGTCATTCTGTTCATAAGCCAGAAAAGACCAGACATGTTAGCCTTCTACCCATTTCTTATTGATACAGGCTGGGTCTCTGTATTTGAGGTGTAGAATGAGGTTCAGCTTTAGCAGCATGTGGTTCACTGTAAGTCTAAGCAGCCGTGCTGTAATCTTATTGTCGACTATTACTCTATGTGTGTGTGTGTATGTGTGCAAGAAAAAAGAGAGAGGGAGAGTAGGAGAATGTCAGAGATAGATCTACGGTGATTCCAGGACAGAGGGGGTGTGACCTTTAACATAAAGGGGAGGAGTTATTAGGTCTCACCACTTCTGTCCCCGCCCATGGCATGATGGCATTACTGAGGGATAAGAGTGACACTCAGAGCACTGTGTGTGTGTGTGTGTGTGTGTGTGTGTGTGTGTGTGTGTGTGTGTGTGTGTGTGTGTGTGTGTGTGTGTGTGTGTGTGTGTGTGTGTGTGTGTGTGTGTGTGTGTGTGTGTGTGTGTGTGTGTGTGTGTGTGTGTGAATTATAAAGGGATACGACAGAGAGAGAGTATGTTGGCGGGAGGTTGGTAATGGATAATGACAGGCTACTTTGTCCCATAGATAGTCTGACATACAAGAGGTTGAGCTCTACTTTCCCTATAGGGAACAAGCCAGCAACAAGCCTGATACATCCCTCAGTTAATCTCAGTTATCAGATTTTACTGTACCAACCCCTTATCAAGCCACTTTCTCTACCAGACCGCATGCAGGCTAACATGCCATGTCATTCATCAATGACCCCTTTCATTGTCATCACCAATCCCCTATGGACGGAGTTGACGCTAACATTGTTGACTCTGACTTTAAAATTAGGCAGATGATCCAATCACCGTCTGAGCATTCAAATTGAATAGATACTGAAATAACGTGTGAAAATAACTATTTTTCACAATACTCCTGGTCCCACCTTACACTACACTCTATCTCAGTATAGTCTCTTCAGTACAATGTCAGTGTTACCTTACACTGAAAACTACACCTGTAGGTTACATGCACATGTGTGTGCATGTGGGTGTGTGCATGTGTGTGTCCTTGATACATATGTGTGTAGAGGATGCATGATGATGAGAGTGTGTGTGAAAAGCAAGGTGGCTACCTTTTGATCTCCATAATCCCAACCCAATGGAATCCATAGAAACCTACAGAATCCTCTTTAAAGTGTTTCAGGAAATTGGGAATCTTTATTGTCTTTGAGACTCGTGTCTCTGAAACCAGATGGTTTTGAGCACCAATGATGTAATCTTGTGTTAAAGCTCCCTCCCTCTTCCCGTTGGCAGATAGCGTCGGCTCTGTGGTGGTACTACATCTCTAAGGGAGTGGAGTATCTGGACACAGTGTTCTTCATCCTGAGGAAGAAGATCAACCAGGTCAGCTTCCTCCATGTCTACCATCACTGCACCATGTTCATCCTCTGGTGGATCGGAATCAAGTGGGTCCCTGGAGGACAATGTGAGTACCTGGGGGGTACATTGGCGTATTGTGTGTGTGTGTTCATGCATTTGTGTAGGGTGGGTGATTAAATGTTCCCACCTGGATATACCAGGTTCATCTCTACCCTTCACTATCATACTGTTCTGAAATAGCATGCTAGCCACTCATAAGCAGCCTGACTTGTATCCCCTTGGAAATACCTTTATCCTTTAACCCCCTCACAGCGTTCTTCGGAGCAGGAATAAACTCATCCATCCATGTCCTGATGTATGGGTACTATGGCCTGGCCGCTTTCGGACCCAAGATCCAGAAATTCCTCTGGTGGAAGAAATACCTGACCATTATTCAGATGGTAAGTCTCCCTCTTGCTGTGGCCATAGCACAGCTGTTCAGGTAGTGTGTGATTGATACCGAAACACATCTTTGCATGTCAAAATATATTCCATTGTTGGAGTGTGTGGTCTGACTCATTCATCACGGATTATATTGGGATTATTACATTTGGATTGAACATGTCAGGTCTGTTGTGTGTTTTGTGTACGTCACAGATCCAGTTCCATGTGACCATTGGCCATGCCGGCCACTCCCTCTACACTGGCTGCCCATTCCCTGCCTGGATGCAGTGGGCCCTGATTGGCTACGCCGTCACCTTCATCATCCTATTCGGCAACTTTTACTACCAGACCTACCGACGCACCCCACGTCTTGCCCACAAAGCGGCCAAGCCCGTCACTAACGGTGTCTCCATGGAAACCAACGGCTACAACAAGCTACAGGAGGTAGAGGAAAATGGGCAGAAGCAGCAGAAAAAGGGAAGAGCGAAAAGGGAGTAAGGAGAAGGTGGAGAGGATGGAGGAAGCCTCTGTCAGACCAACACGAGGACCGTGGGGTGAAAAGGCAGAGGAGATAGGGGGGTTCAGGGGTGAAAGTTCAAAAGTCAAATGGGATTCCACCACACCACTGCCCCTGCAGGATGTTTCGAGGATGTGATTTGTGACCAATTTGTGTGTGTGTGTGTGGGGGGAGGGGGATTTGGTGAGGTTTGTATTCTGGGATTTGGTAAGGTTTGGGTATGGAGGGATGGGGGTAGGAGGAGGGTGTTGGTTGTCTTTTTACAATGAAAGAAGATCGCTGCTCTTCATGTAGAGTCTGTGCTCTGTCTCCTTACTTTGGGGTCCTGGTCGAAGACAAGACCTTAAAAAGACCACAACACAACCACAGGGACTCCCAAACTGCTCAGCAGCTGCAACGTTTCCAACCAAAACTCCACCACCATTTTGTACTTTTCTTTGTTTAACTCAATGCTGATGTAGTGATGCAAATGCTTATTTATTTTTGTAGCATTGTAAATGGTATTTTACATATTAAATTATTTCAATTGAAGAATCTTCCAGAAACGTATACCAAAGAGGATTTATATTTCATTGCGTGATGAGTAAGGGAACTACTGGAGGAGCATTATTGAGGAATAAATAGTTGTTTTACAGTACAGGGGCTGTTCTCAATTCTATTTGTGGCAGTATTACTTGTCTACATGGAACACACAGACTAGCTGCAAGCCCCCTCTGCCATACAGACCTGCCCTAAAGTACATAATAAACACATACACGAACACAAGAATTCAGACCCCTTGACTTTTTTCACATTTATTTACGTTTACAGCCTAATACTAAACTTGATAAAATACATTTTCCCTCATCAATCTACACACAATACTCCATAATGACAAAGTTACAAAACATTTTTTTTTAAAACATTATTCAAATGTACTAAAAATAGAAAACAGAAATACCTTATTTACTAAGTATTCAGACCCTTTGCTATGAGACTCTAAATTGAGCTCAGTTGCATCCTGCTTCCATTGATCATCCTTCAGATGTTTCTACAACTTGATTGGAGTCCACCTGTGGTAAATTCAATTAATTGGACATGATTTGGAAAGGCACACACCTGTCTAGATAAGGTCTCACAGTTGACAGTGAATGGCAGAGCAAAAACCAAGCAATGAGGTCAAAGGAATTGTTCATAGAGCTCCGAGACAGGATTGTTTCGGGACACATATCTGGAGAAGGGTACCAACAAATTTCTGCAGCATTGAAGGTCCCCAAGAACACAGTGGCCTCCATCATTCTTAAATGGAAGAAGTTCGGAACCACTAAGACTCTTCCTAGAGCTGGCCAAACTGAACAATCGGGAGAGAAGTGCCTTGGTCAGAGAGGTGACCAAGAACCCGATGGTCACTGACAGAGCTCCAGAGGTTCTCTGGAGATGGGAGAACCTTCCAGAATGACAACCATCTCTCAAGCACTCCACCTATCAGGCCTTTATGGTAGAGTGGCCAGACGGAAGCTTCTCCTCAGTAAAAGGCACATGACACCCCGCTTGGAGTTTGCCAAAAGGCACCTAAAGGACTCTCAGACCATGAGAAACAAGATTCCCTGGTCTGAGGAAACTGAGATTGAACTCTTTGGCCTGAATGCCAAGCATCACGTCTGGAGGAAACCTGGCACCATCCCTACAGTGAAGCTTGGTGGTGGCAGCACCATGCTGTGGGGATATTTTTCAGCGGCAGGGACTTGGGAGACTAGTCAGGATCGAGGGAAAGATGAAAGTGAAAGAGGAAAGTACAGACAGATACTTGATGAAAACCTGCTCCAGAGTGCTCAGGATCTCAGGCTGGGGCGAAGGTTCACCTTCCAACAGGACAACGACCCTAAGCACACAGCCAAGACAATACAGAAGTGGCTTCAGGACAAGTCTCTGAATGTCCTTGAGTGGCCCAGCCAGAGCCCGGACTTGAACCCGATCGAACATCTCTGTAGAGACCTGAAAATAGCTGTGCAGCGACGCTCCCCATCCAACCTGACAGAGATTGAGAGGATCTTCAGTGAAGAATGGGAGAAACTCCCAAAATACAGATGTGCCAAGCTTGTAGCGTCATACCCAAGAAGACTCGAGGCTGTAATCACTGCCAAAGGTGCTTCAACAAAGTACTGAGTAAAGGGTCTGAATACTTATGTAATTGTGATATTTAAGTTTTTTATTTTTAATATATTAAAAAATATATATATATATGAAAACCCGTATTTGCTTTGTCATTATGGGGTATTGTGTGTAGATTGATGAGGGGGGAAAACAGTTTAATTCCTTTTAGAATAAGGCTGTAATGTAACAAAATGTGGAAAAAGTCAAGGGGTCTGAATACTTTCTGAATGCATTGTACCTGGCATGTGTATGTATGTACAAGAGAGTGGAGGAAGTGCATGTTTAGTGCATGGTATTATAACTATAGGAGATTGGGTGGGTAATCATCTGTGCAAGTTGTTAGTGTATCATTATGAAGATTGGGTGGCTACCATACTGCACATGCAAGTTGGCTGACCAATACCTTTACTCCTAGACTGTTTATCTATTGTCTGTTGTCAATTTATATGGTCTGTTGTGCATTTATATGGTTATCTTTTTTTGCTGTTGTGGATCTTATGGGTTTTCTGCATAACTTTCCTCTCTTTTTTTGCTGTGCAATGTAGCTAGTGTGCAACTGGGAAACATGTCTAACTCAAGATGGGGAAAATGATACCTCATCCCAAAGGGCTTTAAAAAAACGACAACAGTATATTCATTATTTTATTTAAATAAAACACAGACAGCTACTGGCTACAATGGAAATAAAGAGGATGCCAACACCCTCGTTGTTCTGTGTGTATGTTAGTGTATGTTAGTGTATGTTAGTGTCTATGTTTCCCCATCAATGTGTATCTTCATTTGCATGTTGTTGTTTTTTATTTAGGACTTTAAAAAAATGAATACCTGAGCTAACCAATACCTCAAACCTTCAATATCCTCATTCCTAACCCTAAACCTACTAAAAACCCTTCTTTCTCTACCGCCATCTACAGAAGCCTTTAGAATTCTCGTTCTCGAAGTTTGCAAAGGTCTGTGGATATCTTGCTCTGATGAGTAGGATTCATCCACCTCTCCTCTACCAGCCCACCCCACCCCCCTCTCCCTCTGTCCCCTGGGTCAAGCAGATTCCTGGGAGTAACCGAGAGGAAGAGAGGCCTGTGTCTCTGGGGCTTGGCCAGACAGCTCTATTGTAATCTGGTGGGGGGGTAAATTGGCTTTAGCTGTAAAAGAGCTTATGTCCACGTCACACAGCTAGTTAACCGAGGAATTCATGTCACTGTGGAAAAGAGGAGTCTTCTGTAATCTTCCATTGGGTCATTGACACTCACATATACAGTATGTACATACATGCATACTGGTATGAATATAGTACACTGAGTTCACAAAACATTAGGAACACCTGCTCTTTCCATGACACAGACTGACCAGGTGAATCTAGCTGAAAGCTGTGATCCCTTATTGATGTCACTTGTTAAATCCACTTCAATCAGTGTAGATTAAATAAGGATATTTAAGCCTTGAAACAATTGAGACATGGATTGTGTATGTGTGCCATTCAGAGGGGGAATGGGCAAGACAAAACATGTGACTTGAACAGGGTCTGGTAGTAGCTGCCAGGCGCACCAGTTAGTGTTAAGATCTGCACCGCTGCTGGGTTTTCCCGCTCAATACTTTCCCATGTGTTTCAAGAGTGGTCCACCACCCAAAGGGCATCCAGCCAACTTGACACAACTGTGGGAAGCATTGGAGTCAACATTGGCCAGCATCCCTGTGGAACGCTTGCAACAGAGTCCATGCCCCAACGAATTGAGGGTGTTCTGAGTGCAAAATGGGATGCAACTCAATATTAGGAAGGTGTTCCTAATGTTTTGTACACTCAGTGTAGAGAGAGAGATATATATATATATATACAAACACAAACACAGAGAGAACAATATGCAACATTCACACATAGTAACACACACAACTCCACATACAGTATGCAACGCACACACACACCGGCTGACCCTCTCCTGTGCCAGGCAAACACGTTGTTTCCATGTGTTGGATGTGTTTGGTATTATTCCATTGATTACATTCCAGCCATTACAATGAGCCCGTCCTCCTATAGCTCCTATCACCAGCCTCCTCCACTATCGCCATTGGTTTTCTCTAGCATGTCCTCAATACACTGCCCCATCCTCTTTCCTTCTCCATTATCACTGCCACATTTTACTGTCTTTATAAACTTACAAACTACACTGACACCACTGCAACTTCACGTGAACCCCTTCCCCCTCTAACTATATTTCTGAGATGGAGGAGAGGATGAAGTGATGAGTGTGTAGAGGCTAGAGGTGTTTGTCCTCCATGGGGATACAGCGGGATCTATGCCGAGCTCTAAGAGGATTGCAGTAGGCCATGGCTTTCCATCAGGGTCACTTAACACAGGTCACCATAACCTGTACTGCACCTGGGCTCTTAGCACTGCTCTGAACTCACACTACCTCCTAACCACAGATCTAGGATCAGATTACCTACTCAATTCTAGCCTTCATTATTAGGAGGATGAACAAAATAACTGACCCTGTATCAAATCAAATCAAATCAAAGTTTATTCGTCACGTGCTCCGAATAGAACAGGTGTACACCTTACAGTGAAATGCTTACTTACAGGCCCTAACCAACAGTGCAATTTTTAAGTAAAAAATAGGTATTAGGAGAACAATAGATAAGTAAAAAAATAAAAAACAACAGAAAAAGACAGTGAATAATAACAGTAGCGAGGCTATAACAGTAGCGAGGCTATATACAGTAGCAAGTCTATAACAGTAGCGAGGCTATATACAGGCACCGGTTAGTCGGGCTAATTGAGGTAGTATGTACATGTAGGTATGGTTAAAGTTACTATTCATATATAATAAACAGAGTAGCAGTAGCGTAAAGAGGGGTTGGCGGGTGGTGGGTGGCAGGTGGCGGGACACAATGCAAGACAGTCGTAAAGAGGGCACGACAAAGCCTATTCCCCCTCAGGAATAGGCCCCACCCACAATGCAAATAGTCCGGGTAGCCAGGAGTCTTATGGCTTGGGGGTAAAAGCTGTTGAGAAGCCTTTTGGTCCTAGACTTGGCGCTCCAGGTAACTGCTTGCCATGCGGTAGTAGAGAGAACAGTTCATGACTGGGGTGGGTGGGTTCTTTGACAATTTTTAGGGCCTTCCTCTGACACCGCCTGGTGTAGAAGTCCTTGATGGCAGGCAGTTTATCCCCAGTGATGTACTGGGCCGTACGCACTACCCTCTGTAGTGCCTTGCGGTCGGAGGCCAAGCAGTTGCCGTACCAGGCAGTGATGCTACCAGTCAGGATGCTCTTGATGTTGCAGCTGTAGAACCTTTTGAGGATCTGAGGACCCATGACAAATCTTTTTAGTTTCCTGAGGGGGAATAGGCTTTGTTGTGCCCTCTTTACGACTCTCTTGGTGTGTTTGGACCATTCTATTTTTTGGTGATGTGGACACCAAGGAACTTAAAGCTCTCAACCTGCTCCACTACAGCCATGTCGATGAGAATGGGGGCGTGCTCGGTCCTCCTTTTCCTGTAGTCCACAATCATCTCCTTAGTCTTGGTTACGTTGAGGGATAGGTTGTTATTCTGGTACCACCCGGCCAGGTCTCTGACCTCCTCCCTATAGACTGTCTCATCATTGTCGGTGATCAGGCCTACCACTGTTGTGTCATCTGCAAACTTAATGATGTATTGGAGTCGTACCTGGCCACGCAGTTGGGGGTGAACAGGGAGTACAGGAGGGGACTGAGCACGCACCCCTGAGGGGCTCCAGTGTTGAGGATCAGCATGGCAGATGTGTTGCTACCTACCCTCACCACCTGGGGGCGGCCCGTCAGGAAGTCCAGGATCCAGTTGCAGAGGGAGGTAGTTTAGTCCCAGGATCCTTAGCTTAGTGATGAGCTTTGAGGGTACTATGGTGTTGAATGCTGGACTGTAGTCAATGAATAGCATTCTAACATAGGTGTTCCTTTTGTCCAGATGGGAAAGAGGCAGTGTGGAGTGCAATAGAGATCGCATCATCTGTGGATCTGTTTGGGTGGTATGCAAATTGGAGTGGGTCTAGTGTTTCTGGGATAATGGTGTTGATGTGAGCCATTACCAGCCTTTCAAAGCAATTCATAGCTACGGACGTGAGTGCTACGGGTCGGTAGTCATTTAGGCAGGTTGCCTTTGTGTTCTTGGGCACAGGGACTATGATGGTCTGCTTGAAACATGTTGTTATTACAAACTCAATCAGGGACATGTTGAAAATGTCAGTGAAGACACCTGCCAATATCAGCACATGCTGGTAATCCGTCTGGCCCTGCGGCCTTGTGAATGTTGACCCTTTAAAGATCTTACTCATGTCGGCTACGGAGAGCGTGATCACACAGTCGTCCGGAACAGCTGATGCTCTCATGCATGCAAAGGTGTTGCTTGACATGAAGCGAGAATAGAAATGATTTAGCTCGTCTATCAGTGGTGAGGGGCAAGTTCTATTTACATCCGAATTCACACTTGTGAAAATTTGACATACACATTCTTTTATTTTTAACCTTTATTTAACTAGGCAAGTCAGTTAAGAACAATTTTTTATTTTCAATGACGGCCTAGGAACAGTGGGTTAACTGCCTTGTTCAGGGGCAGAATGACAGATTTATACCTTGTCAGCTCAGGGGTTTGAACTTGCAACCTTCCGGTTAGTAGTCCAACACTCTATCCACTAGGCTACCCTGCCGCCCCATACACCCATACTCACAAGCGATATACACTGAGTGTACAAAACATCAGGAACAACTGCTCGTTCCATGACATAGACTGACCAGGTGAATCCAGGTGAAAGCTATGATTCCTTAATGAATTCAACTTAAATCCACTTCAATCAGTGTAGATGAAGGGGAGGAGACAGGTTAAATAATTATTTTTAAATCTTGAGATAATTGAGACATGGATTGTGTATGTGTGTCATTCAGGGTGAATGGGCAAGACAAAATATTGAAGTGCCTTTGAACCTGGTTTGGTAGTAGGTGCCAGGTGCAGCGGTTAGATTGTGTCAAACAGCCAAAGGACATCCAGTCAACTTGACACAACTGTGGGAAGCATTGGAGTCAATATGGGCCAGTATCCCTGTGGAATGCTTTCGACACCTTGTAGAGTCAATGCCCCAGCGGATTGAGGCTGTTCTGAGGGCAAAAGGGAGTGCAACTCAATATCAGGAAGATGTTCCTAATGTTTTGTACACTTAGTACACGTAACACAGGTCAGAAAGTATTCACACTCCTTGACATTTTCCACATTTTGTTGTGTTACAGCCTGAACGTAAAATTGATTCAATTGAGATTTTGTGTCACTGCCCTACATACAATACCCCATAATGTCAACGTGGCAATGTGGATGTATGTTTTTAGAAATGTTTACAAATGAATACAAAATTAATAGCTGAAAATCTTCAGAGCAAGGCATATATGTCCTATGAGATGCAATGTCAATACAAGCAAAATCAGAAGATAAACACATAAAATGGAATGTTCCACTTTCAATATTTACCTCAGCATTGACATGCTTCATGATCAACACCTATTTATTAATTACTTCATGCATCAAACCTAAATAGTTGTTTTAGGTCTGTTTAGTGTAAACAGTTTCATATGTGAATGTAAATACATTGCTTTTTATTTTCTTGAATTGATCTGAAACAGAGGCCCAATATAATTTTAATGACTAAGCCTTTCCTATAAAGTAACCTATATTGTCACACCCTGTCTTTGTGCTTGTCTCCACCCCCCTCCAGGTGTCGCCCATCTTCCCCATTTTATTTATAACTGTATTATCTGTTTGTCTGTTGCCAGTTCGTTTTGTTCGTCAAGCCTACCAGCGGTTTTCCCCTTGCTCCTGTCTTTGTCTAGTTCCTGTTTTCTAGTTTTCCCGCTTTTGAACCATTCTGCCTGCCATGACCCCAAGACTGCCTGCCGTTCTGTACCTTATGGACTATGATCTGGAACACTGACCTCTGCCTGCCCTTGACCTGTCCTTTTTGCCTGCCCCCTGTACTAGTAGTAAACATTTGTTACTTCGAAACACTGTCTGCATCTGGGTCTTCTCCTGAAATGTGATATAAATCAAGTGTGGGGGGGACATTAGTGTTATGTGTGTGTGTGTGTGTGTGTGTGTGTGAGACAGAATGAGTATGTGTGTGATATAATTTGAATGACCTGTATCCAGCAGAAACTCTACATTCCTCTTTAGTCGTGGCAGGAGCTGGTGCCAAAGGGGAGCCTGTAGGGAGGACCACTGTTAGAGCTGGGCCTGCACTGCTGGGGCCGGATCGGTCTCAGCAGAGAGTAGAGCCAAAATGCCATTCATGTCGTTCCTCTCCTGAAATAGGGGCACAATTATCTTAATGCCGTTTGGAACAACTTCAACATTTGATGTGTAAGAAACATGGATGAACGTCTAATTCTGAAGTGAGATGTCCAAGCACGGCCACAGGTAGCGAAGAGGCGCTGCGTGACTTTGGGGTGGGAGCCGGGTATAAACTCAGCAACAACAAAACAAACATCCTCTCAACTGCGTTTATTTTCAGCAAACATAACGTGTGTAAATATTTGTATGAATATAACAAGATTCAACAACTGAGATATAAACTGACATGTGAGTAAGAGACATGTGACTAACAGAAATGGAATAATGTGTCCCTGAACAAAGGGGGGGTCAAAATCAAAAGTCAGTATCTGGTGTGGCCACAGCTGCATTAAGTACTGCAGTGCATCTCCTCCTCATGGACTGCACCAGATTTGCCAGTTCTTGCTGTGAGGTGTTACCCCACTCTTCCACCAAGGCCCCTGCAAGTTCCTGGATATTTCTGTGGGGAATAGCCTAAGCCCAAGCCCTCCAATCCAACAGGTCCCAGACATGCTCAATGGGATTGACATCCGGGCTCTTCGCTGGCCATGGCAGGACACTGACATTCCTGTCTTGTAGGAAATCACGCACAGAATGAGCAGTATGGCTGGTGGCATTGTCTTGCTGGAGGGTCATGTCAGGATGAGCCTGCAGGAAGGGTACCACATGAGGGAGGAGGATGTCTTCCCTGTAACACACAGTATTGAGATTGCCTGCAATGACAACAAGCTCAGTCTTATGATGCTGTGACACACCGCCCCAGACCATGACGGACCCTCCACCTCCAAATCGATCCTGCTCCAGAATACAGACCTCGGTGTAACGCTCATTCCTTCAACGATAAACGTGAATCCGACCATCACCCCTGGTGAGACAAAACCGCGACTTGTCAGAGAAGATCACTTTTTGCCAGTCCTGTCAGGTCCAGTGACAGTGGGTTTGTGCCCATAGGCGACATTGTTGCCGGTGATGTCTGGTGAGGACCTGCCTTACAACAGGCCTACAAGCCCTCAGTCCAGCCTCTCTCAGCCTATTGTGGACAGTCTGAGCACTGATGGAGGGATTGTGCATTCCTGGTGTAACTCGGGCAGTTGTTGTTGCCACCCTGTACCTGTCCCGCAGGTGTGATGTTCGGATGTACCGATCCTGTGCAGGTGTTGTTACATGTGGTCTGCCACTGTGAGGACGATCAGCTGTCCGTCCTGTCTCCCTGTAGCACTGTCTTAAGCGTCTCACAGTACGGACATTGCAATTTATTGCCCTTGCCAAGTCTGCAGTCCTCATGCCTCCTTGCAGCATGCCTAAGGCACATTCACGCAGATGAGTAGGGACCCTGGGCATCTTTGTTTTGGTGTTTTTTAGAGTTAGTAGAAAGGCCTCTTTGGTGTCATAAGTTTGTATAACTGTGACCTCAATTGCCTACCGTCTGTAAGCTGTTAGTGTCTTAACAACCGTTCCACAGGTGCATGTTCATTCATTTTTTATGGTTCATTGAACAAGCATGGGAAACAGTGTTTAAACCCTTTACAACAAAGATCTGTGAAGTTATTTGGATTTTTACTAATTATTTTTTGAAAGACAGGGTCATGAAAAAGGGACGCTTCTTTTTTTGCTGAGTTTAATAAAGCTTAACTTTCCTTAACTTTTCCTATTCATTCTCAATGGTAAGTCTTATCACAACAGATGTAATATATTTCTGGCAACTGCTTGGTTTTGTGGCTCTGTTCCACTCCACATAGGCCACTGTAGAAAGGGCAATTTAAGTCTGTCTATACTATAACATTAGCTACGTCACGGAGCAAGCAGCGAACAACCATCACTGTAGACACAAATCTCAGTTATTTAATGTTAGTTATTGCAGACCGATCTGGCATTTCTCCATCTGGAAATGACTAACAACACAACTGCAATAATTTTCATACATTTTTGTCCAAGATACAGTAGGTAGCTACGAAGCTAACTGGCTAGCATCTTTTCTTTCATTTATGTCCAAGAAACAGCAGCTAGCTACGAAGCTAACTGGCTAGCATCTTTTCATTTTTTTCTGCGTCTCACGAATGTTCTTCTTTGTGATCCGAACACCTCAAACTGAGATTTGTTTGTCCATAACATTTTTTTTCAATCTTCCTCTGTCCAGTGTCTGTGTTCTTTTTCCCATCTGAATCTTTTCTTTTTATTGGCCAGTCCGAAATATGGATTTGTCTTTGCAACTCTGCCTAGAAGGCCAGTATACCGGAGTCTCCTCTTCTCTGTTGACGTAGAGACTGGTGTTTTGCGGGTACTATTTAATAAAGCTGCCAGTTGAGGACTTGTGAGGCGTCTGTTTCTCAAACTACACACTCTAATGTACTTGTCCTCTTGATCAGTTGTGCACCGGGGCCTCCCACTCCTATTTCTATTCTGGTTATTGCCAGTTTGCTCTGTTCTGTGAAGGGAGTAGTACACAGCGTTGTCTGAGATCTTCAGTTTCTTGGCAATTTCTCGCACCCCAGACCGAGGGTGATTGACCGTCATCTTGAACTTCTTCCATATTCTAATAATTGCAGCCAACAGTTGTTGCCTTTTCACCAAGCTGCTTGCCCATTGTCCTGTAGCCCATCCCAGCCTTGTGCAGGTCTACAATTTCATCACTGATGTCCTTACACAGCTCTCTGGTCTTGGCCATTTTGGAGAGGTTGGAGTCTGTTTGATTGAGTGTGTGGACAGGTGTCTTTTCTACAGGTAACGAGTTCAAACAGGTGCAGTTAATACAGGTAATGAGTGGAGAACAGGAGGGCTTCTTAAAGAAAAACAAACAGGTCTGTGAGAGACGGAATTCTTACTGGTTGGTAGGTGATCAAATACTAATGTCATGCAATAAAATGCTAATTAATTACTTCAAAATCATACAATGTGATTTTCTGGATTTTTGTTTTAGATTCCGTCTCTCACAGTTGAAGTGCACCTATGTTAAAAATTACAGACCTCTACATGCTTTCTAAGTAGGAAAACCTGCCAAATTGGCAGTGTATCAAATACTTGTTCTCTCCACTGTACCTAACTAATCACACAGAATTACATATACACAGAATGAATCATACATTGATGGACCTTATTATGTCATAAAGAAAACGTCCCTGGTGGACGGAACAGATACAACGGCTGGTTACATAATGATAGGTGGTTGGGTTTGAGTGAAAGAGCGGGAAGACTGAGTAACAAAGGGAGAAGCTATGCTATCGTAAATACAGAATCTTATGCTTTCTACATAACCGCCCATTTGAAAAAGTAAAATGCAATAAATATTTACTCTGAGCTGCACTTCGATCGGTTGGTCGTAGATGGGAGGCCGGGTTGTCCTTTGAAGAATGTCTGATGGTAGAATGGATATTGGTAGTACCGTTGTCTTGCGGTAGAACACACACTCTGTCCGTCCTCTCCTAGCCCACGTCTACAGTTGCTGCGCTAACGCGACGGCTAGGAGGTATCACTTCTTTAATGAATAAGGGTTCAAATTCATACCAAGTTGACATGCTATATGCTCATGCTGGTATATGCTCATGCTGGCTGGTATAGTCGAAATTCATCCTTCCAGCGTGTAGGTCGTCACCTTCACATTGAAATTAGATGCTGATTTCGTTAGATTCTTGCTGAGGTTGGCATAGTTCTGAAGGTGGTCTTTGTCCTTTCAACGTGGGGACCTCAAGTCCACACGTCCTTGGAACAGGTTATTATCTGAGCCCTTTTAACGTCGCCCTAACGTCCTCGGAACAGAAAGTTACATTTTAGTCAAGGGCTTTATGTATGTCTACTACAGAACCAATGTCTGTTCACTCGGGCGGGGCCTCTGAGTGAGAAGAGTGGTGTACTTCTGACAAACCGTTCTCTCATTAAGAAGCTAAAAATTAAATTGAATATTTTCACAAATAGTTTCGAATTTAAATTGCACAACAATTCCATGTGAATCTGATAACTAGAATGTGTAGATTTTCCAAGATACAGTTTATGTCGTCCTATCATCAGTAATCATGTCTCAGACGCCAACTGAACTGACATCATTTTCAGTCCCAACGCATATTTTCAACTGGTTGGATTACCAAAATATGGTTCCGTTTCCCATCTTTTGATGTCACCAGACTCTCTATGTTAACAAAGGGATTTTCAATAGTCACATTGGTAGAGTAGAGAGAGGAAAAAGGGGAAAGGTATTTATGGGGGTCATAAACCTCCCCCACTCAGGCCAACGTCATGACAGTACGTACACACATGCAATGTAACCTAAATTGTTAAACTCAAATTTGATTTGATTTGAATGATGACTAAGCCCTAGAGGTTTTGTAACTTCAATACAGATCTGAATGTTTGATATCCATTTTACTATACACTGTTGATAGTAGCTGAAGCCAAAGCTCATCACTGAATGTCCTACTACAAGGACTCGATCAGGTTGACAAACGTCTGTGTCATATGAACACAAACACACCAGGGATTACGACATGACCACTCAGTTCACTCTCCGCTCACTTACAGTCAGTAACTGAGCAAAAAATGGTTTGGTTTGTCAGTCAGCTGTTCAGAGCGCTCATAGTTTCTTTTTTGTTTAATTCAGTCACTAAATGCATATTATGAGCTTTTCCCAACTGCTCAGTGTACTCACCCTGGTAATCCCTGGTGTGTGTACTCACATAGTTTAGATTTATGGTTATTTTCATTTAACTCGCAATTTTTAAGGTTAGGGTTAAGTTCAGGCTTTAACAAATGATTAAGGTTGGGCATGACCTCTGACTGGTTAAGGTTTGGGATAGACTCAATACAAAAAGATCAAAACCAACTTTCTATCATTGGATTCGAACATGCAACCACTAGGATCAGGCAGATGCTAAGTGTTTTACACTACAAGCTCTCACAGTCTAACTTTAGGCATTAACTCCGAATGGTTAAGGTAATGGTTAAGGTTTCCACTTCATCTCCCAACATTCTCAGACATGAATGGACATTGAATACTGACTTGTATCACAGGGTGACCTGGCTGGTATAACATGATTTTTGAATGACAACTTCATCTCTGTACCCCACACACATACAATTATCTGTAAGGTTTCAAACACTGATTCAACCACAAAGACCAGGGAGGTTTTCCATTGCCTCGCAAAGAAGGGTACTTATTGGTAGATGGGTAAACATATTTCCAATTGGGTGCCGCCCTAAGGGACTCCCGAACACGGCCGGTTGTGATACAGCCCGGGATCGAACCAGGGTCTGTAGTGACACCTCTACACTACAAAGATACTGGTGTCTTTCGTAACTCAGTTGCGGAGAGGAAGGAAACCGCTCAGTGATTTAACCATGAGGCCAATGGTGACTTAAAACAGTTTCAGAGTTTAATGGCTGTGATAGGAGAAAACTGAGGATGGATCAACAACGTTGTAGTTACTCCACAATACTAACCTAAATGACAGAGTGAAAAAAAGAGTGAAGCCTGTACATAATACAAATATTCCAAAACATGCATCCTGTTTGCAATAACGCACTAATGTAAAACCACACACAAAAAATAGCTTTATGTCCTGAATACAACACGTTATGTTTGGGGTACAACCCATCACTGAGTACTACTCTTCATATTTTCAAGCATGATGGCTGCATCATGTTATGGGTATGCTTGTCATCTGCAAGGACTAGGGAATTTTACAGGATAAAAATAAATGGCATAAAGCTATGCACAGACAAAATCCTAGTGAAAACCTGGATCTGTGTGCTTTCCAACAGACACTGGGAGACAAATTCACCTTTCAGCAGGACAATAACCTGAAACACAAGGCCACAATATACACTGAAATTGCTTACCAAGATGACGTTGAATATTCCTGAGTGACCTAGTTCCATTTTTTACTTAAATCGTCTTGAAAATCTATGGAAAGACTTGAAAGTGGCTGTCTAGCAATGATCAAAAACCAACCTGCCAGAGCTTGAAGAATTTTCAAAACACGTCAATGGAAGCCCATATGGATTTGGCTTCCCACCAATCACATCACATCAAAAGCAAAACGTTATTGACAGAAATGTTTTATTATTGCATCTTGTTGTCCTCTGGTGGCTAACTAGCTAGCTAAAATTGTCCCTTTCCTAAATTAGCCATGGATGGATATAGGAATTTGGACTTGTGGTTTTTACTTAATTCTCTGTACTGGCCAATGATTATAACAGTGATTCTAATCCAACCATAAATCCAAACATTGTGCCCCCGGCTTGAGATGATGGAAGTTCAATATGTAGCTAGATGTAGTAGGCTAATGTTAACTATACGGCCCATTTTTGCCCATGAAAGAAAGTTAGGCTAGCGAGCAAGCATTTTTGCCAGGTAACCTAGGACAACAAAAACTAAAAGTGTGTACTGTATGACAGAGTCATAGACGTTTCATCAACATGAAAGAGAGGAGGATGGCATTGGCATTTCTCTACAAGTAGGGTGACTCAACATGTTTCTTTCTACTTGCACAATGCACGCATGCACACACAAACACATATGTAGGAAACATTCATTTGGTTGACCATGCTGTAGGTCATGTAACTGTTTATGACATTCAATTTGCTTTGTGGACTTCACCTGACAGAGGTTGCTCTCCGGTTTTGTGATGAAACAAAGGTGTGGTTGAATTTATTCTGCCACTGTGCATTCGTATTGTCTGCTTTAAGCCCAGGGGGCGAATGATGGGGGAGCCAGTGGGGGACTCAGCTCCCCTGAATTAGAAATTAGCTCCCCTAGATGCAATAAAGGTTCAACATAAATAATGCTAATTTAACCATTCTTCCATTTGTTTAAAATGCATGGGTAAAAATGTTTTACAGAGGTAAATATGAAATTAAAAGCTTTCAAAATAAACGAACACCCCCACCTCTCTGTCATGGTTTAAACCATTTATTTCTACTTTGCTGCACAAAACGTCTCCCTGTCAACGAATGGTAGGCCTACTGTAGAATTCTATAGCTGGCTATACAGCTGCGCTGTCCACTCAGTAGTGCTGAATTTCGGCCTCAGTTGAGCTCCTTTAAACGCATATATTTCCATTTGTACTTCCTAATTTTCACCATTTGTTTCCCATGAGTCCTTGATAAAAAAAATTGCTGTGCCTTTATTCCAATGCATTAGATTTAGGCTATCTGTGATGTATCATTGTTTGCTTTTGTCAGTCAGCTGTTCAGAGCGCTCAAAGTTTTTTTCAGGTAAGCGGGGTATTGGTGTTCTCCGTGCCGTCCGGAGTATTAGTTTTCTTTTCTGGATCAACTGGTGATGTTCGACAATATCACTATACAACTAGCCTACAGCTAGACACCAATGTGCTTCCAATCCATCCAACAAGTAGGCTATACGTTAATGACAGTAGGCCTATAGTTGACTCTTTCGGTTAGAAGCAATCGAATTTGCAATGGCATATGTTTACATTATTTTGGATTTGTGTGCCCATAAGCACTGTTTTCACGGCGAAACATTAGAAAATGTTACATAGGCCTACACTTACAGTGCATTTCCCGAGATTCCAGATTTTGGAGAGGAGAACAACAACACAGGTAACCTACTTTTTAAAGTGATTTGTTTGACAATCAGTTGAAATCATCCTTACTGGTTGGGTTCATGCCACATTAAACAGTAGCCTAATTGATTTTTAATGCTAAATTACATCTTTATTATTAGGCCCCCCAAAACATTGTGTATGAGCATGTGCCCAAGAGACCCCACCCACCTCACTCTGCTTAGGCCAATATGTAGCGGTGGAAAGGCATATGAACTAAGAGGTTATAGAGCAAACAATGCAATTATCACAACACATAGGTTGTAATATGGAATGCCTGCCTGTCTGCCTGTCTGTCTGTTTGTCTGTCTGCCTGTCTGTCTGTCTGTCTGTCTGTCACATCTCTCTGTCTGTCTGCCTGTCTGTCTGTCTGTCACTCACTACCGCTTATGACAACCCTCATTATATCTGAGTTAGTTGATACAGTCAGTTGGTGGTACCTTGTCTACACAGCACAGATGAGCCCTTTATGATGGTGCTGATAGATGGGTGGAGACCACCCTCCCATGGCCACCACAAATCATTGCATGCACAATATGAGTTCCTGAGTTCTTGAACTTCTAGTAGTACTAGGCCTGCTGGTTTCCTTTTCTCAATCTTTGTATTTGATTGGTCAGAGAGTATGCTGTTCCCCGGTCAGAAGATTGTAGCGATTTGGAAAAATAATTAATTTGAAAACAAAACAATAACTATAGCCTAATCATTGTGTGGATGTTTTTCAAGTTGTGTGGATGTAGTGTAGTGGTGCTCCGGAGTGGCGCAGTTGTCTAAGGCACTGCATCTCAAGAAGAGTCACTGCAATCCCTGGTTTGAATCCAGGCTGCATCACATCCGGTTGTGATTGGGAGTCCCATAGAGCAGCGCACAATTGTCCCAGCTTCATCCGGGTTTGGCATGGGTAGGCCATCATTGTAAATAAGAAATTGTTCTTAACTGACTTGCCTAGTTAAATATGTATATATTTTAAGACAGTAAGTAAAGGCTACAATGGGTCCTTTACAATGGGCCTGGAGAAAGATATTAAAATGTTTGTTTCCTGGTTTGACGTTAAAATCACACGTGATGAATACTGTGTGGCTAGTCGTGCCCCTGCAGTGCCTGGTGGTACCTTGTGTCAGCATCTCTCCAGCCCACTAGCGCTGGGCTGAAACTGCACTGTCTCTTGCGGTAAGAAGCCTAAATAAAATAACACGTTTTTGGTACGACATTTTACAGAAAATGCATGGAAATATGTGTTTGTAGCCTAATTTATTAACGAATGTTTATTTTTTATTGAACAAAAGTTACAGCACTTTACAAAACTCACTATAGAAGTAGAAACCCATTTAATTGTACATCTTGTATCACTAGATCCAGAATAATAGCCTCCTTATCCAGTCTATAAGTTAGATTCTATTGACCTTGTTTTGTTGAAGTCAAAACTACTATTGCAATGTCACTCTGCAGACGTCATATCTCATTTGCAGCATAGGCTACGAGATTTAGTTCATTTCACCCAGACTTTCTATTTATAGTAGGCCTATAAATTGTGGAACCGGTTGACCATCATATTTCATTGCATCTTTTTCATTTTATCTAAAGCATAATAGGCCATATCAATACTTATATTAAGGTTTTATTATTTCCATAAATAATAATAAAATCATACTTTGAGATGGGCGAGTGGAAACGTCAGGACTGATGGATGACACGATGAACTCTGCCGCAAGCGGCGCTGCGGATTTTCCAGTGGCAGCATCAGACAATAGCACAGCGAGGCTGCATCGGGCTCCCTCGCCGACCAAAAGCCGGGAATGCGCCCCAAAACCGGCCCAGAAATCCTCCAGTAGATCCAAAAATATAGTTTCCAAAGGAGGATCGAGGAATAAGGTGGGAAACGAGGGGCTTAGGACCGCTGTCGTGAGGGAGAAGGAGATCAAGAAATGCGACGTGGAAGCTTTTCACTCGGATGGTGCTGAAACCGATGCTGTCAATTGCAATGCAAAGAAGGCGGATGCTAGCAGAGAGGAAGGTACGGAGGAGATATTTCACCAGCCGATAGATTCTCAAACCCGTCGTTCCTCGTTACGTTTATCCTGCCTCAAAGGCGAGTCTTCCCAACATATTGGGTCATACCGGCCAGACGGCTCCAGCACGGCGGGTTCGGTGAAAGGGAAAGCGAAGAAGCGGGGAGGGGAGGCAGTGACCGCATCAGCAGGCTGCCGCAGGAATAGAAGCGGGGAATACGTGGGCTGCGTGCCGGGCCTTGGTCTGTGGAGCGGGGGTTGCTTGCAGACTGAACTCATCCACTTCCACCTACATAAGAAACTGAAGAGAAGCGGCAGTAAGATGCACACCAAGGCAGAAAGGGCTCCGGGCGCGGAGGCCTCGGCCGAGACGGAACCGGCTACAGAGGCCATAGAGGCGGAGCCCGTGACACAGCAAGACGAGGGCCCGGAGGACGAGCTGGAGAGACTGGTGGATGAGAATGAAGATCTCAAGGTTTGGCGTCACTGACGTACAATTCATTATGTTCAATGTATGCAAACACACTGTTGGTATGGACTACTTTTTGTTTGATAAGATTCATTGTGAAATCAGGCCTATTGCCCAAAGTTTGGCACTGACATAGCCCTATGCTCATATAATGCATTTAATGCATGCTTAGTTAACTATTATACATAGTAGGCCTAAGTGAAAAGGTACTTATTTCGTGTTTGATGATAACACTGCAACTGAGTTAGTATTGCTGCCGTTATACCAGGCATATTCCCCAAGGTTTATCATTAGGCCTATATTGGAAAACTGTATGTTGATACAATGAAGCAAGCATCTTTTTTTTAGCCCACAAGTAGTCTAACTGAACAGTTATTATTCTTTCCATAGCATTACAAAGAACTGATGTAGAAATGTGTCTACTTCCCTTGGTTTGTTATTGATGCTTGCGAAAGCTATATGATTTAGGTAGGCCTATAGCTTACACAAACCAAACCCTTCCTCCCTATTCAGAATAATAAAAAGCACCGTCCTGTGTTTAGCCTACTTCTAATCATTGATTGACATACAGATGTAGGATCTTAATTTGAGCCGGTTTGCTACAGCAGGAAAATAATTCTGCAGCATCAGGAAATGTGAATTGTTATGTGGATTATAATTAATGGACATTTTTGTATGGGTTGATACATTTTACATAAGGCATAATCAAGTCTGACATTTCAAAGTGGAAATTACAAACTTTAGAAGCCTTTTTAAACCTCAAATACAGGACAGCTTTTGCATTTCCTGCACAGCAGGACAGTTCTCCAGCAACAAGATAATCAAATTAAGATCCTACATCTGTAATGATGACCCTATTGATCAGTTCAGATTGGTATGTCCCTATCCAATTACATCATGTTCTGAGGACCGAAACACTCAACACCAATAACACTAAAGCGTGAGCCCCACGTACCCTGTAGGCTACTACTACCCTGTAGTGCCTGACTGACTGATCACTCCTATTGATGTCCCAGACGGAGATCGAGGAGATGAGAACGGAGATGGACGAGATGCGTGACACTTTCTACGAGGAGGACACGTGCCAGCTGCAGGAAATGAGGCGTGAACTGGAGCGAGCCAATAAGAACTGCCGGATCCTCCAGTACCGGCTGAGGAAGGCTGAGAGGAAGAAGCTGCGCTATGCCCAGACGGGAGAGATCGACGAGGAACTACTGAGGAGCCTGGAGCAGGACCTGAAGGTAGGGAGGGAGGGAGGGAGGGTACGTAGGCTTGATATTTACACTCATTTATTTAGTTAGTTGATGCCCTGTCCACTCACCTAGATAATTGATTCAATCAACTTTTAATCAATGTCCCTGATTCTGTCTAATGCAGGTAGCGAAGGATGTGTCTGTGAGGCTCCACCATGAGCTGGAGAATGTGGAGGAGAAACGTACAAAGACAGAGGACGAGAATGAGAAACTGAGGCAGAAACTCATTGAGGTGGAGGTGACCAAACAGGCCCTTCAGAATGAGCTGGACAAAGTCAAAGAGGTAAGAGCACACACCCACAGTACACTATATAATCTATATAGCACATATATTGCTATAATACATATTACATAGGGTTATTCTGTTATTCCATTCCTAACAGTCACAGAAGAGAAGAGGAAGCAAGGAGGTTCAACGGTCTGACAAGAAGTCTGCCCAGACCCCAACAGAGGTGTGGGCTCAACATGAAATGGTTTTATCCTAGAAATAAATAAAAAGTGATTTTGTTGCAAACACCAGCGAGAGTTGTGTCTGTACATCTGAAATCTTTCTTCCACTTTCCCCTCTCAGGACCACAATGAGGACCTCAAGTGCCAGCTGGCTTTCATCAAAGAGGAGGCTGTGTTGATGAGAAAGAAGACAGCTAAGATCGACAAGGAAAAGGACCGTCTGGAGGCGGAGCTACAGAAGTACCGCTCCTTCTACGGGGATCTAGACAGCCCCCACCCCAAGGGTGAGGCCGGGGGACCCCCCAGCACCCGTGAGTCCGAGCTGAAGCTGCGTCTGCGTCTGGTGGAGGAGGAGGCTAACATCCTAGGGAGAAAGATTGTGGAGCTGGAGGTGAGAGAGACAGGATGTGATGCAGAGGGTTTGATGTAGGTTGTATGATGTATGTCATCAAAGAAACCAGGAAATAAGTTTGCACTTGGGAACACAACTGTTCCAAGCATTTCTGTTAGTTCGGTTCAGAAGCTGCTTTCAGAGAGAGGATGCTAGTGATTCATAACATAACTGATCAAATGTTTTTCATGTCATGTGTTTCCAGGTGGAGAACCGGGGACTGAGGGCCGAGCTGGACGACCTCAGGGGAGAAGGGGAGGGAGAAGGGGGGTCTGGTGGTGGGGCTGTGGGCAGGGTAGGGGTGGGCCGGGGCCATGGGGAGGCCATGACAGAGCTGAGGCAGCAGCTGCAGCTGGTGGAGGACGAGGCAGAGTTACTGAGGAGGAACCTGGCAGACGCTGAGGATCACAACAAGAGGGTGATGGGAGAACTCAACAAGCTCAGGTTTAAGGCTGGTACCCACGAGGGAGGAGCGAGGCATGGAGGAGGGGTGTCAGGAGGAGGAGGACTAAGCACAGAGAAGGCAGATGCACTGCAGGAAGAACTGAAGACGGCCCGGCTACAGATTAATGATCTCAGTGGGAAGGTGGGATGGTTTTCCCCCTTTATTTCTGTGACATAACATACATTGAAAGTATGGTATATGTTAAGCAAAAAATATATGGTCATAAACATAGCATGCCTCCTTCATCCTGTCCTC
Source organism: Oncorhynchus tshawytscha (assembly GCF_018296145.1). Lineage (NCBI taxonomy): Eukaryota > Metazoa > Chordata > Actinopteri > Salmoniformes > Salmonidae > Oncorhynchus > Oncorhynchus tshawytscha. Next base: position 21,506,217 of record NC_056446.1, read on the forward strand.
TTCTCTCTCCCCAGGTGATGCAGCTGCAGTATGAGAACCGTGTTCTGCTCTCCAACATGCAGCGCTACGACCTGGCCTCCCACCTGGCCCTGAGGGGGTGCACAAGCCCCCGGGACAGCGATGCAGACAGTGACGCGGGTGGGACCGGCCCAACCGTACAGCGCGAGAGTGATGATGACTCCTCCTCCTCCCGCATCCTGCCCCCGCACCGCAAACGCGAGGGCCCAGTGGGCGGGGAAAGTGACTCAGATGAGGTGCGGAACCAAACCCGCTGCCTCACACCCACCCGAGGTCTCTACACACCGCCCCCAGAGGTCGCTGCCCGCTTCCTGCCTCGCAGCCCACGGGATCGCCAGCAGATGATCGACATCCGGGTGGAGGCGGAGCGTCTTGGCAGGACCATCGACCGGTTAATTGCCGACACAGCAACCATCATCGCAGAGGCGCGGGTGTATGTTTCCAATGGTGACCTGTACGGGCGAGGCAGCGGGGGTGAGGAGGAGGATGAAGGGGGTAGGATCAGGGAGCATGAGCTGCTGTACAGGATCAATGCCCAGATGAAGGCCTTCAGGAAGGAGCTACAGGGCTTCATAGACAGACTGGAGGTGCCCAAACCTGAGGACAGGGAGGAGGAACCACTTTCAGTAAGTGTGTGTGTGTGTCTGTTCATAAGCCAGAAAAGACCAGACATGTTAGCCTTCTACCCATTTCTTATTGATACAGGCTGGGTCTCTGTATTTGAGGTGTAGAATGAGGTCCAGCTTTAGCAGCATGTGGTTCTAAGCAGCCGTTCTGTAATCTTATTGTAGACTATTACTCTGTGTGTGTGTGTGTTTTAATTAAAGAGACATACCGACCTGGCCATAAGCCACTTTCAGATATGGTTTGGCTGTATCACCATAGTCTCTTCACTTGTCCCTGACCATTGAATATTCTGCTGAATCTATTTTCCTTCTTTCTCTGACCCTATTTTCCCTCTCGTTTCTCCTCCGCTGACACTCACGTTCTGTTCTTCCTCTGCCCAGATCTTTCAGCCCATAATTTTACTCATCCTCATACTAGTCTTATTCTCCTCCCTCTCCTATGCCACCATCTTTAAACTTGTCTTTCTGTTTACCCTTTTCTTCGTCCTGTGATCCCGCCTCAATAGCATAGCCACATCCTTTGTTTGTTTGTTTGTGTTGATTTTTACATTGGTTGTCAAGGTCAATGCACAGGAGCCTCCCTATTCAAGCACAGGCCACAGTCACATAACTGGATTTACAGTATGCTTATGTTCAACACTGGAGACTACATTACCCACTACCCACCACTTCCTTCATCACCCCCAAGTAAAGGTGAGTTAGCTAATGACACCTGTTTTGCCCAATTCCAAAATCAAACCCATTAGCCATGAAGATAGGCCACCACATCAGGTAGCCTAGTAGATAAGAATTTTAAACAAACATAATAGTGACAATGCAGCTGAATGGTGTTTGCCCCTAACAACATCTTATTTTGTAACAGATTGTGACAGTGCTGTGTTGTAGTCTTTTTCAGATTTAGCCTATAGGTCTACATTAATCAAAGATTATGCTGCTTTTACCTCAAAAAGGTAAGAACAAATGTGTTTTCTCTCCTTCCTGTCACCATACTAATTCTGGTAAATTAACGAGGAATGAGTAGGCATACAGTAGACTAGCTCCTATACTGAGGAAACGCGTATGACTCCCGGACATCGTACCAATAGATTTGAGTCAATAACACGGTCACACAAAAGGTTCATATTACCTTAGTCTGAGGATTCCCACATTCCTATCCACACCAAATATATTTTGGTTTTGAGCGATCAGATGCGTTTTGCAACGCTTCTTGTTTATGTCGACAAGTGTCAGTAATCTATTTGGGTCAGAACCTAGCGGGGATCGAATGACGCGAGCGGTGATATTGTGCAACCTTCACCAACAGCAATTGAGAATATGAAAACAAATAAACTGTAAAATAGTGGTGAAATAGGATCACAGTACCTGCCAACGCGCCAGACATCCAGTTTTGCGGCGTAGCCTTTCAAATCCAAATATTTGCGCAGTTGTCACATATCGGTAGTCTACAGTTTGACATTATAAATTGTAAACAATTACGAGTAGCTTGGAGTCACAAGACGAAAATCTGCCAAGCACCCCAAAGCGGAGTAGCAACAGGGGTGCCAATTGGCTCAGAGAACGGCAGCTAAAATAGCTATGTAAACACTTTCCCTCTCTCCATTGCTTTGTAATTATAGACAGGATGGTGGTGAAGACAGTCGTGCTAGAATACATTTGACATTATCATACTTGATCCTAGCCCCAGTGACGCGGTGTAAATACCAGGCGCACTATAAAGGCAGGGTCCCCCTCTGGAACAGAAGTTGTTTACCCTGGGGAAAAAGGCACCTGCTCCGGATTTAACCCCGCTGCCTAGGAGTGACAATCCGCGCGACTTTACGTAATAGAGTGGAGGCAACCGAAAGGGAGAGCTGTGGAAGAGGGGAGCAAAACCGCCACCGGGCAGACAGACACACAGTTTGCGAGCTAAAGAGAGGGTCACTGTGAAGACCTTGGCTAGACTAAAATCTGGATTAAATTTCTGCTATTATTTATTATAAGTATATGCCACTGCAATATACCGCCAGCGATTGGCAATAAAATATTCAAGGAAGCTATTGCACAGCCAGGTAAGGCCACACTCAGAAGTTAATATTTTATTTTATTTTGTGGAAATATATAGAGCGTTCCATTAAGTTTTGTTGTATGCATTGTTTTACCCATAAGGCTAATTGATCATCTCTACAACTTTGGTTTCTATCAACATAATCATTGGACAGAGGTAAAACATTGTAAAATATAACCTTGCAGATCCGCTGTGGGCTTTGTGTATTGGGTCACATTTGATCAACCTGTGCCTTTTTCTACGCGCCTCCAAATAGGTTGCATTTGGCCTTGTGTGGATTTCTTTATTAGACACCTATTAATATAAAAACATACGCCATGCACATTTATTCTCTCTCTCTTCCGCCCTCCCAAGTTTACAATGCATATTTACAGGTTTCTAAATATATCCGTACTCTTACGTTGGTGTTCGGTACGCACTTAATCTATAACATTCGTTGGTAGCAAATCATCTCCCTTGTAAAAATGTACTGGATGTACTGTAATATATTACTGCAGCGATAGGCCTACGGAAACGCGTGAAAGCCATGCCAATAGTGTGGCATATGGTCCATTTTCTAGTGGTGAGTCGGCCATGCAGCCAAGTCGGCAATGACCTTATCTTTTAGCGTTGACACTGAGGGCAGAAATGCCCATTGTGCATAATGTGTGAACATTTGAAAAATGAGGAATGCATGTACGTTAAAATGGGTAATGGCTGCCGGATAT